>NC_079448.1:55827293-55839793 GCF_903798145.1 Danio aesculapii | reverse complement strand
ACACTAAATATGTTCACTAGATATACACACTAGATATGTTCACTACATATACACACTAGATATGTTCACTAGATACGCACACTAGATGTGTTCACTAGATATGTACACTAGATATGTTTACTAGAAATGTTCATTAGATCCGCTTACTAGAAATGTTCACTAGATATGCACACTAGATACACAAACTAGATTCGTACACTAGATGTGTTCACTATATATTTACACTAGATATGTTCACTAGATATGTTCACTAGATATGTTCACTAGATATGCACACTAGATGTGGACACTAGATATGTACACTAGATGTGTACACTATATGTGTTAACTAGATATGTTCACTAGACATGCACACTAGATATGCACACTAAATATGTTCACTAGATATACACACTAGATATGTTCACTACATATACACACTAGATGTTCACTAAATATGCACACTAGATGTGTTCACTAGATATGTACACTAGATATGTTTACTAGAAATGTTCACTAGATATGCACACTAGATACACAGACTAGATTCGTACACTAGATGTGTTCAATATATATTTACACTAGATATGTTCATTAGATATGCTCACTAGATATGCACACTAGATACACAGACTAGATTCGTACACTAGATGTGTTCACTATATATTTACACTAGATATGTTCATTAGATATGCTCACTAGATATGCACACTAGATATACACACTAAACACGTACACTAGATGTGTTCACTAGATATGTACACTAGATATGCCCACTAGATGTTCACTAGATATGCACACTAGATGTGGACACTAGATATGTACACTAGATGTGTTAACTAGATATGTTCACTAGACATGCACACTAGATGTGCACACTAGATATGCACATCTCCTGAAAAAAATGTGGGTGGGGTTGCTAGACAGTTACTAGGGTGTTCTGAGTGGTTGCTAGGCGGTTGCTAGGGTGTTGTTAGGCAGTTGCTAGGGTGTTCTGAGTGGTTGCTAAGGCATTGCTAGCCAGTTGCTAGTGTGTTTTGAGTGGCTGCTAGGCAGTTACTAAGGTGTTGTTAGGGTATTCTGAGAGCTAGAGTGCTAGTAGCTAAAGTGTTCCTATGTGGTTGCTAGGGTGTTCTGAGTGGTTGCTAAGGCATTGCTATGTAGTTACTAGGGTGCTAATGAGTTGCTAAGGTGTTCTGAGTGGTTGCTAGGTGGTTGCTAAGGTGTTCTGAGTGGTTGCTAGACAGTTGCTAAGGTCTTCCTAGGTGGTTGCTAGGGTGTTCTGAGTGGTTGCTAGGCAGTTGTTAAGGTGTTGCTAGGTGTTTGCTAGGGTATGCTGAGTGGTTGCTAAGGCATTGCTAGGCAGTTAATAGGGTGTTCTGAGTATTTGGTAGACAGTTGCAAAGGAGTTGCTAAGGTAATCTGAGTAGTTGCTAGGCAGTTGCTAAGATGTTGCTAGGGTGTTCTGAGTATTTGGTAGACAGTTGCAAAGGAGTTGCTAAGGTAATCTGAGTGGTTGCTAGGCAGTTGCTAGGGTGTTCTGAGTGGTTGCTAGGCGGTTGCTAAGGTGTTGCTAGGGTGTTCAGAGTGTTTGCTAGGGTGTTCGGAGTGGTTGCTAGGTGGTTGCTATGGTGTTGCTTGGGCGTTCTGAGTGGTTGCTAGGTGGTTGCTAAGGCGTTGATAGGCGGTTGCTTATTATTCTCTCTTCTGGCTGCAATCATCAGTCTCACACTATTGTTTTCCTCTTTCTGAAAGTCTTAATAACACCTTCCTGGAGTTTCTCTGTTATTAATTCAGCAAACAGGACTGTAGAATAATGACTGACTGTTCTCTCTCATTCACTGCTCTCTGTTTTGTGTCTGATGCTGGCCAGTGAATGTGTTTCAGCTACTCTGACTTGGAAAGTTTGAGAATGAAGAGTAAATGTGAGGAAATATGTTGTGAAATTAGACATGAACATATGAAACACACGAAATATGAAGTCCCAGAAGAGAACGATTGCTCTACAGTTCAGTACAGTGCTTTGTGGACAGCTGCTGTTCCATTTACGTTAAATAAAAACCTTCAACAACAGCTTTACAAGTATTTTCATGAAGAAAAAGCATGCACTAAAGACAGAAAAGCTTTCCTTAGTGTTTTGAAAATGTATAATATACAGATATAAACATCAAAACAATGCCTTTAGAGTATAAAGAGACTGAAGGCAGATGAGAAAGATCATTAGTGGAGCTGATGGAGAATCTTTATTTTATACATTTCCTGAATCTAAATAATCTGGCATGTGTTGTTTTGAAAAAAATGTTGACGGTTTTAACCTGTACTGTGACAGTCAATGGTGTCTAAAATATATAAACAGAGAACAGACACACACACACATACACACACACACACACGCACACACACACACACACACACTTCAGCGCACACATTTAAATGTAGACATATACACTCATGGACGGACATACACACAGACGAACACACTTACATGGACACAAATTTATACATATACACACACACACAACCACATGAAATTGCATGTTTATATATATATATATATATATATATGTATACACAGTTGAAGTCAGAATTATCAGCCCCCCTTTTATTTTATTTTTAAATATGTTTGACAGATTCAGGAAATGTTGACAGTATGTCTGATCATATTTGTTCTTCTGGAGAAAGTCTTATTTGTTTTATTTCGGCTAGAATAAAAGCAGTTTCTAATTGTTTAAACACCATTTTAAGGTCAATATTATTAACCCCTTTAAGCTATATATTTTCTCGATAGTCTACAGAACAAACCACTGTTATACAATGACTTGCCTAATTACCCTAACCTGCCTAGTTAACCTAATTAACCTAGTGAAGCCTTTAAATGTCACTTTAAGCTGAATACTAGTGTCTTGAAGAATATCTAGTCTAATATTATTTACTGTCATCATGACAAAGAGAAAATAAATCAGTTATTAGAGATGAGTTATTAAAACTACTATGATTAGAAATGTGTTGAAGAAATCTGCTCTTTGTTAAACTGAAATTGGGGAAAAAAATTAAAAAGGGGGGCTAATAATTCTGACTTCAACTGTGTGTGTGTATATATATATATATATATATATATATAAAGAGCATATCTGTCTGCTCAGACATCATCACACACACGTGATGTGTGAAAAAGAGCATATCTGTCTGCTCAGCCATCATCATCTCTCTCTCTCTCTCTCACACACACACACACACACACACACACACACACACACACACACACACACACACACACACACACACACACACACACACACACACATCCCAGGAGTCTCTCACTTATTACGTTAGGCAAGAAGAAGAAGAAGAAGAAAAAGATCAATATTTCAGCAGAGGTATTTTTAAAAGCTGCCATGACTCCAATTCTCGACCAGTGTTCACTGAGAGCCGCTGATGCTGACTATGAAGAGCGGGCAGTTCTGTCGGACGCTGCAGACTCTATCTGTCTGTCTATCTATCCATCCATCCATCCATTCAGCCATGTATCTATCTAACCATCTATCTATCTATCTATCCATCTATCCATCCATCCATTCGTCCATCCATCTGTCTATCTACCCATCTATCCATCCATCTCTCTGTGTCTCTCTGACAGTTGTGAACCCTTCCTTGTTCGCTTGCCACAAACTTGTTTGTTTCTGAGTTTAATCCAGATGTTTCATCCTTCTGCATGTCTGTTCTGTCACAGTTGTTGATGTGTTTATTGAATGTCCCAGATTAACACCACTGGTCACTTTACTGGAGAGACAAACCTGAGCTTTATATTTAATAAGGTATTTCTTTTATATATATATATATATATATATATATATATATATATATATATATATATATATATATATATATATATATATATATATATATATATATATATATATATATAAATGGGTGTAAATTTTGTAAAGAGCACAGAGAGAGGTGTCAATGACTATTAATATGGGAAACTTGCAGAATGGTTAGTGAAGGGGAAAAGACGGAGATAATGAAATATTTTATTCATTCATTCATTTTCTTTTTGGCTTAGTCCCTTTATTAATCTCAAGGTCGCCACAGTGGAATGAACCGCCAACTTATCCAGCATATGTTTTACGCAGCGGATGCCCTTCCAGCCGCAACCCATCTCTGGGAAACACCCATACACACTCATACATGACAGACAATTTAGCCATCTCAATTCCCCTATAGCGCATGTGTTTGGACTGTGGGGGAAACCGGAGCACGGAAACCCACACCAACACAGGGAGAACATGCAAACTCCACACAGAAATGACAACTGGCCCAGCCAGGACTTGAACCAGCGACCTTCTTGCTGTGAGGACACAGTGCTAACCACTGAGCCACCGTGACGCCCTCAGAGGAAACGTACTTGAGTTTATATTGAAATGATGTGAGGGAATGTGCTATGTTTTGACTGGTGATGTTTGGCGACAGCTCAGCTTTGTGACAGTTTGTAAACAGCAAAAAAACTAATGTATTGATATTTTAATGTCAATTAAAGAGGTTTAAAGTCTGTCTGTGTGTCGTATTAATCTCCCATTCACACTAACACAGATCTTATTATATCCCAGTGTGAGAGAGAGCGGATTGAAACAGCATCATCATCATCATCAGCTGAGTGTATCTGGCCCTGCGGACGCAGCGTGCAGCTAACAGTGTGTGTAATTATTTTAAATCCGTCTGAAAGTGTTTCTGGCGATAATTTAGTGTCGTTCAGCCGTTTGTTCTGCAGGACAGTGTGGAGATGAAGCAGATGCTGGAATATTAGCTGACTGACTCTATCCTGAATGGAGAAGCATTTTAGTTAATGAGGGCAGGATTATAGGAACAATAAAGGTGTGTGTGTGTGAATGCATGCTACAAAAACCCTCCTTTGCTCTCCTACATGTGTCTCACACACCTTACCAACCTATACACACATGCCTCACACAGTCACAAGCCTCAAATACACACATTATATCCCACACACACTTGTGTATACACTCGCATACACTCACACACACACACACACACACCCTCAATAACTAAAATGATTTATAATTCTGAAAAAAGTCAGTAAAACTGTGTGTGTTTGTGTGCACAAGAGTGTATGCGCAAGTATGTGTGTGACTGTGGGGAGTAACAGAGTATGTGTGTGCATGCGCATGTGGGAGAGAGTGTGTACAAGTACACGTGTGTGACCGAGTGAATGAGTGTGCGCGCATGTGTGTGTGCGCTTGAGTTTGTGCATATGACGTGCGTGTGCGTGCATGCGTCTCTACATGTGTGTGTGCACACGTCTGTGTACACACTTGTGTGCGTGTGTGTGTGTGTGTGTGTGTGTGTGTGTACATGCGTGTGCATATATCCGTGCATGTGTATGAGTGTGTTCACAAGAGTGTGTGTATGCATGACTGTGTGCACGTTAGTGTTTGTGCGTGTACACAGGTGTGTGTGTGCGCATGCAATTGTGTGTGTGTACGTCTGTGTGCAGAAGTGTGTGCACATTTGTGTGTGTGTACATGCATGTGTGTCCATGTGAGAATGTCCACAATTGTGTGTGTGCACGAGTGTGTGTGTGTGTGCACGTGTGTGTGTGTTAAAGCGAGGCCCTCCTTTGCTCTCCTACACGTCATCAATTATTCAGCAGGCAAGATGGCAATTACAGGAGCGTGTACAATCAGACTAAATATTTAATGAGGCACTCAAACAGTCTCCAGAAGGATCTTTGTGTCTCTGCGCTGGGGCTCGTCCTCATCTCTGCTCTCCCGCTCTTACCTTTGTTTTAAACACAAAAACAGCTCCAGATCAGCCTTTACATGCCTGAACACACACCAGATAAACCTGGAGAGTTCCAGCAACATCAGGGGAGATACAGGACAGGACAGTACGAGGAGATTCAGCTAGAACAAACATCAGTCTGTCTATTCACAGAAATAAGCAGATATTAAAGCATACTAGTGTCCTTACAACTCTCTGTCTGCCAAATACTACATATATATATATATATATATATATATATATATATATATATATATATATATATATAGTGTCTGTATTATGTATATATAATATTGTGTCTGTCCAGGTTTGACATTTGAAATTTGCTTTATATATATATATATATATATATATATATATATATATATATATATATATATATATATAATTTGAGGAGCTATTTTTGTCAATTTACTGAAGGTCAAAGCGGTCATTAACTCATTAACCTCCACAACGACAGACTTTTCATTTCTGCATGAAACTGAAAATATACCAGTCTCTAAATGATATTTTCAATATTTCATTATATTGAGATTAAATGTTAAAATGTTAAATACTCTAAATATTTACAATTACCATTAAAATATGACTATTACTACTTACTATTATTACTATTATTTATTTGTTTTTCATTTTAATATTTACAATTTTCTTCTTTAGTCATCCAGATTGAAAATTTTACGTTTATTTTTATTTTTTTTACTTCTAAAAACCAAATTTATCACAATTTTTTTTTAAATCATCATTTATTTCTGGGTTTTCAGATCTATTATTATTATTAGCAGCTTCTCCGCGATGGACGTCCAGTGTTCTGCAGCTCCACACATGAAGTTTGGCCAGATTAAAGGTCTGTGAGTCTGGTTTCTCTCCAGGTTTTTCTCCTTCACTTTGATCAATTGGTGAAGTTTGCTCCTCGCCGCTGTCGCCACTGGCTTGCTTGGTTTAGGACTTGTGGAGCTGCGCATGGATGGATTTGCTCTTCAGTGTAGCAGTGAAAATTAAACCGCATTGAACTGAACAAGTCTGAACACTGGACTGACACAGATTCAGTTTACTAGAACCTCCTCTATGTGAAGCTGCTTTGACACAATCTACATTGTAAAAGCACTACATAAATAAACATTAATATTAGAATACATATTTATTATATTATATATCATTTATTTATATTATATATTATATTATACATTATTATTTATTATTTTATTATATTATATATTTATTATATTATATATTATATTATTATATTATATATTTATTATATTATTTCATTTATATTTAGATTCATTGCTTCTATTATTATATAATATTATTATTATAATTTTCAGAACAAATTTCTGTTTTCTAATTGTGAAATTTCTAATTCTACATTTTTTAAATTATTTATTTATCCATTTTTTTAATTTATCATCCGAGAATCCTTAAGAACAAACACTGCATCATAGTTTCCACAATAAAAACAAAGTCCTGATTTATATCAGGGTGTTCAGATCCGCTTAGCAACTCTACTCCAGTCTACTTGACAGTAAAACTAATGAATTATTAATGCAATGAGATCATAATAAATGTGTGTAATATGACAGGGATGTGTGTGCATGCCAACTCATATTCACATACTCATTCAATCATTTTCCTTCGGCTTAGTCTCTGATTTATTAGTGGTCGCCACAGCGGAATGAACCGCCAACTATTCCAGCATGCGTTTTACACAGCGGATGCCTTTCTAGCTGTAACTCAGCACTGGGAAACACCCATACACACTCATTCACATATAAACTCATATATACGGCCAATTTAGTTCATCAGTTCCCCTATAGCGAATGTATTTGGACTGTGGGGGAAACCGGAGCACCCAGAGAAAACCCATGCCAACACAGTGAGAACATGCAAACTCCACACAGAAACACTAACTGACCCAGCCGGGACTCATCTCGATAGACAATGGCATCGTTGTCGTAGGTGGCGGTAAATTAATTATTTATGAATAACTAATTAATTCATAACGAATTAATTTTTTGTAGCCTACCGTTTCAACTACCTGACCCGCATGCTGTTAGTTTTACCCAGGACTTAATTTGTCCCGGAACAAGCCGGGTCTGGATCCGGCGCCTCTAAAATCTGAACCGCCACTTCGTCTGTGACATTTTTCGTGAGCGGATTTGCAACGGGGGCGGGGCGGGGTTGAGGATGGCGATGCCGGCTCAGCATCGTCTATCGGCTCAACCCTAGTTGTCGGTTCATTCCGTTGTGGAGACCTCTGATTAATAAAGGGACTAAGCTGAAAACACTAAATGAATGAATGAATAAATGAATCGTGCAGCACTAATTCAAACGACTAAAATGTCAATAAAAGTTAAACCGTAGAGCTGAATTTATCATCATCAGAAGTGAACAGAGCAGAGATCGACATCCCATAATGCAATTCACCACCGCAACACACACACACAGTTTATTAACAGATACTATTTACTGTGTAGAATGAAGATAAACACACACTGGAAGATCCTGCAACTGTCCTGCGTGTGTGTTTTAGTGTGTGTGTGTTTTAGTGTGTGTGTGTGTGTGTGTGTGCGCGTGTGTGTGTGTGTGTGTGTGAGCATCAGCATTGCTGTGTCCTCCTCCATCTCCACAGTGAAGCAGATGATATTCACAGAGGTTCATCCAAATGACATGAGGCAGTTCAACTGAGCTCACAGTGCAGGAATGAGCTCACATCACTGCAGGATCAACTTCCTCTACACACACACACACACACACACACACACACACACACACACCCATAAACCAAACGCCAGAAACACACTTACACACGTGGCCTGTGATCAGCACAGAAACACGCACACACTTACACACGGCTGTTATGACACACACAAACACATGCAAACAGACACATACACACACACGCGAACACACACACCATGATCAGCATAACACATACACACACAAACACACACAGAGGCCATAATCAGCACAGAAACACACACACACACAGCCAATGATCAGCTCAAAAACACACACACAAACACACACAGCTCATGATCAGCTCAAAAACACAAACACACACACACACACCATAATCATCACAGAAACACACACACACACACGCACACACACAATGACCATCACAGACACACACACAGCCCATGATCAGCTTAAACACACACACAAATACACACAGCCCATGATCAGCTCAAACACAAACACACACACAGCTCATGATCATCACGGAAACACACACACAGCCCATGATCAGCTCAAACACACACACACACACACACACACAGCCCATGATCATCACGGAAACACACACACAGCCCATGATCAGCTCAAAAACACAAACACACACACACACATACAGAGCCCATAATTAGCACAGAAACACACACACAGCCAATGATCATCACAGAAACACACACACACAGCTCATGATCAGCTCAAACACACACACACACACACACACACACACACACACACACAGCCCATGATCAGCACAGAAACACACACACACAGCTCATGATCAGCTCAAACACACACACACACACACACACACACACACACACACACACACACAGCCCATGATCAGCACAGAAACACACACACACAGCTCATGATCAGCTCAAACACACACACAGCCCATGATCAGCACAGAAACACACACACACAGCCCATGATCAGCACAGAAACACACACACACACACACACACAGCTCATGATCAGCACAGAAACACACACACACACACACACACAGCTCATGATCAGCTCAAACACACACACAGCCCATGATCAGCACAGAAACACACACACACAGCCCATGATCAGCACAGAAACACACACACACACACACACAGCTCATGATCAGCACAGAAACACACACACACACACACACAGCTCATGATCAGCACAGAAACAGAAACACACACACACACACACACACACACTCACACACACACACTTGTTTGTCAGCAGTAAGTGGTTTGAGTGTAAATGTATGATCATTCCAGACTGAACTCTTCTCTCAGTGTCTGTATCTGCTTAATTAAGCGCCTTTATTTCAACACACAGCTTATATCCGCTGAGAAATGAATCAAACGTGTGTGTGTGTGTGTGTGTGTGTGTGTTCATCATCTGTATCAAGCACTGAATATCCTCAACAGAAGAGAAGTAAAGCATCCGTAAGCTGCAGCGATCCTCCTGTTTAACAGCCTGTCCACTCAATCAGAGGAAGAAGAGGAGGAAAGGAAAGCAAGCGCGGTGTCGGACTGACAGCTCCATCCGCTCAAATCAAGCTGTCAGTCTCCAGCGCTGGAACGAGAGGAATAGAGGAGCGCTTCACATTTAAATACCGCCTATAATAGCTTGCCATCTATCAGGGCTGCTGGCCGGTTATTCTTAGACACATACATTAGCCCTTGGCCCAGATAGGAATGTCACCAGATTAAACATCCAATTTGTTAAGCGGGCCGGGCCAGGGGTGCTGCTGCCTGACACAGCCTACAAACAAGCACAAATGGAGCCATTTTTCACCCACAGGCCTGCTGGAGTTTTTGCACTGAGACGGATGGGAGACGGAGAGAGAGAGAGAGGGAGGGAGGGAGAGGGAGAGAGAGAGAGAAAGAGAGAGAGAGAGAGAGGGGAAGAGTTTTAAAAACCTGTTTAATATTAACAAAACATTACCATTATTAGGACGATATTATTATTATTATCATCATTAATATTATTATTATTACTACTACTAATGAAGACTTATATTGTCATTTATTTTGTATTATTTAAATTATTTATTGTTATTATTGTTATTATTATTATTTTATCATTATTATTATTATTATCATTATTATTATTGTCATTGTTATTTTATCATCGGTATTATTATTATAATTATTATTATCAGTAGTAGTATTTTATCATTATTATTATTAGTAGTAGTAGTATATTATTATTATATTGTAATTTTATCATTATTATATTATTATTATTATTATTATTATTATTATTATTATTATTATATTACATTATTATTATTATTATATTAGCATTATTATTATCATCATCATTATTATTATTTTTATATTATTTTATCATTGTTATTATTAGTATATTATTATTATATTGTTATTTTATCTTTATTTTTATTATTATTATTATTATTATTATATTAGCATTATTATTATTAGCATTATTATTTCATCATTATTATTATTATTATTTCATCATTATTATTATTATTATTTTATCATTATTATTATTATTATTATTATTATTTTTATTATTATTATATTGGTATATTATTATTATTATTAATAATAATATTATTATTATTATGTTGTTATTGTTATTATATTGGTATATTATTATTATTATTATTATTATTAATATTATTATTATGTTGTTATTGTTATTATATTGGTATATTATTATTATTACTAATATTATTATTATGTTGTTATTGTTATTATTATTATAATTATTATTATATTGGTATATTATTATTATTATTATTATTATTATTATGTTGTTATTGTTATTATTATTATTATTAATAATAATTAATATCATATTTATTTTTATTATTTGTAACTAATTATTATTATTAATGTTGTTGTTATTATTTCACTATTATTATTTGTCATTTTCTTTTTAATTATTTTATTTTTTAAGTACTTAAGTAGTAATCATTGTCCTATTTTATTCATAGTTCATGTAATGTGCAATGCTTTGTAAATACTTGAGAAATCAAATAAAATAAATAAATAAATAAAAGCCAATTTAAGAGAGAGCGAGAGAGAAATCGAGACAACTTATTTTATTTGAACTTTTATTTATCATTAATATTATTTTTATTTGATTGTTATAGTTTGTTTCATTATGTTGCTATTATTTATTTTCCTATATTATTATTTCATCTTTTTAATAATAATACTTGTCTTTTAGTATATTAGTATTAGTAAAATTATTATTTCTAATTTGTGTATTTATTCATCATTACTCTATTATTCCAAATCATTTTAACGTATATACAGTATATATTATATAATCATATTACTGTTTTATTCATTGTTCATGTAATGTGCAATGCCTGAGCAAGTCATTTGAATTTATAGCTTAGAAACTAGATATACCTTATTTTTTATTCATTTTTATTATCGAAAATTATTATTACTATTATAATTATATTATTTATCTTGTATTATATTATTATTATTATATTGTTCTTGATTCTTCATCATTTCTTTGCTGTTCTATTATTATTATCCTTTAAAATACTCATATTAGTCTTTTAGTATTAGTATATCAGTATTAGCTTTGGCGAGTCCTATGAATTAGAGAGAGAGAGAGAGAGAGAGGAATGGTAGGTGTTTTCTGAAGCCACTTAATCTCAGGAAAGACAAAAAAAAAATGAGGTTTTGTCACGCAGTATTAATTTCTGGAAATTTCCCTCATTAAAGCGCAGCAGAAACAGATTTTATAGAGAGAGTCTTCTCATTGACGAACACCAGAAAACAGCGTGAGTGGATCCTTTCCCATAATTCATCATCACTGCAGGCTGTACGATTATTATTATGAACAATCATAGATCATATCTGTCCTTACGCTCTAGTGCACTAGAAAAAACTGAACTTTGATTCAAGTGATTCACTGAAAAGATCGGATTCAACAGAATGATTTGTTCACAGTTCAGATATTATGACTAGTTTAATAAAAAAAAAAATATATATATTATA
>NC_079448.1:55794793-55817293 GCF_903798145.1 Danio aesculapii | reverse complement strand
ACATGAGAATGTGGATGATAATAACACACATCCAATGAGCACAAATAATTATTAACACTCAGAAAACCAGCTTAAAACGTGGAATGAAGTGGATGTGCTTCCCCCAGTGAGTTCTCTCTGTCTGTCGGCGTCTCTAATGAGTGATAAACACAGCTTCTGTCCAAACAGTGTTCTGGGTTTAATAGTGCTGAAATCAGCCGACCCCGAGCCCCTCACGCTACAGTTTAAAGCCAGCGTCTCCAGCGGCCGACACACTCAAATCAATACAGCACAAACACCACGGTAAATCCATGCCATGCTGCTGCGCTTCTGCCTTTATTCCAGATCTCAGCTCTTTACACCTGATCACTGCACCTGCTTTACCTGATCATACACTGCAGCTATAGCAGATGGAGAAAACCATGCGTTTAAAGGCCTCCGAAATATATATACAGTCAGAATTATTCACACTCCTGTGATCTTTAATTCTGTTTCAAATATTACAAATGACGCTTGAGTATGGAATTGTTCACAGTATTTCCTATAATATTTTTTCTTCTGGAGAATGTCATCGAGCATCAGAATGGGGAAGAAAGGGGATTTAAGAGACTTTGAACGTGGCATGGTTGTTGCTGCCAGACGGGCTGCTCTGAGTATTTCAGAAACTGCTGATCTACTGGGATTTTCACGCACAACCATCTCTAGGGTTTACAGAGAATGGTCCGACAAAGAGGAAATCTCCAGTGAGCGGCAGTTCTGTGGGCGCAAATGCCTTGTTGATGCCAGAGGTCAGAGGAGAATGGCCAGACTGGTTCCAGCTGATAGAAAGGCAACAGTAACTCAAATAAGCACTCGTTACAACCGAGGTCTGCAGAAGAGCATCTCTGAACACACAACACGTCCAACCTTGAGGCGGATGGGCTACAGCAGCAGAAGACCACACCGGGTGCCGCTCCTGTCAGCTAAGAACAGGAAACTGAGGCTACAATTCACACAGGCTCACCAAAACTGGACAATAGAAGATTGGAGAAACGTTGCCTGGTCTGATGAGTCTCCATTTCTGCTGCCACATTCGGATGCTCGGCTCACAATTTGGCCTCAACAACATGAAAGCATGGATCCATCCTGCCTTGTATCAGCGGTTCAGGCTGCTGGTGGTGGTGTAATGGTGTGGGGGAGATTTTCTTTGGGTTCATTAGTACCAATTGAGCATGGTGTCAACGCCACAGCCTACCTGAGTATTGTTGCTGACCATGTCCATCCCTTTATGACCACACTGTTTCCATCTTCTGATGGCTACTTCCAGCAGGATAACGCACCATGTCATAAAGCCCCAATCATCTCAGACTGGTTTCTTGAATATGACAATGAGTTCACTGTACTCAAATGGCCTCCACAGTCACCAGAGCTCAATCCAATAGAGCACCTTTGGGATGTGGTGGAACGGGAGATTGGCATCATGGATGTGCAGCCGACAAATCTGCAGCAACTGTGTGATGCTATCATGTCAATATGGAGCAAAATCTCTGAGGAATATTTCCAGTAGCTTGTTGAATCTCTGACACCAAGGATTAAGGCAGTTCTGAAGGCAAAAGGGGTCCAACCCGGTACTAGTAAGGTGTACCTAATAAAGTGGCCTGTGAGTGTAGATGGCATTTCTGCAATAATTAAATCTTGGAATTGCTATGTAGAAAACAAACAAAACTTAAACCTTAAATCAGTCAAAAATGAGTGCCACAGCTTCAAACTACATTTACTTCTCTCGCTCTTTTTTTCTGGTGTGATAAATTTACCCATTGATACCAATTGTTATCATAACATATCACAACAATTAGACTAAAATAAGTGTCACAGCTTCAGACTACATGTCTTTTTTTCCTGGTGTAATGAATTTGGAGTAATTTGTAGAGGAAAGAGAAAATAAAAAGATCTGGGAGAATGAATCTGATCCAGCAGTGGAGGTATTGATCGGCGCTGGATTGAGCTTGTAGTGTATATTTGATTAGTGTGTGTGTGTGTGTGTGTGTGTGTGTGTGTGTGTGTCTGTGTTGATCAGCTCTGCAGGATCTGATAAGTGATGTTAGAGGAGATTTGCACTCTATTAGACTTCACGCCTGATCTACCGCGGTATTAGGAGCGTCTCTTTCTGTTGAACTTCTCTGTGACAAAAAGAGCAGCGTTTCTGAAGAGGACGAGCGGAGAGAAAAGCTCCTGTCACGGCCCGTCACAACGTGTGAGATTAAAAAAAGATGCCACTCAATTAATAAAGCAGCTCCTCCCTTACAGCTGTGCCAGCATCTGCTCTCGCTGGCACTGAGAACACACACACATGCACACACACATGCACACTCACACACACACAGATGAGGAGGAACAGAACTGTCAACAAAGACTTATGAAAAGATAATAGCATTACATTATATAATTGAGTCATTAATCAATACAATAAGAAAAAAAAATAATAATATATATATTATATATATATATATATATATATATATATATATATATATATATATATATATATATATATGTGTGTTAAAATACCAAAATTAATATATAATAATAATATTAATAATAATAATATTAATAATGATATGATGATAATTATTATTGTTGTTGTTGTTATTATTATTATTATTTTTATTATTATTATTGTTGATGGTGTTATTATTGTTGTTGTTGTTGTTGTTGTTATTATTATTATTATTGTTGTTGTTATTATTATTATTTTTATTTTTATTAATATTGTTGTTGTTATTTTTATTAGTGTTGCTGTTATTATTATTATTGTTGATGTTGTTGTTAATACTATTATTTTTTATTGTCGTTATTATTATTATTATTATTATTATTGTTGCTGTTGTTGTTGTTATTAATATTGTTGTTGTTGTTGTTGTTATTATTATTTTTATTATTATTATTATTGATATTGTTGTTGTTGTTGTTATTGTTATTAGTGTTGCTGTTATTATTATTATTATTATTATTATTATTATTATTATTGTTATTCTTCTTCTTCTTCTTATTATTATTATTATTATTATTATTATTATTATTATTATTATTGTTGATGTTGTTGTTGTTATTATTATTAATATTATTATTATTATTATTATTATTATTATTATTATTATTATTATTATTGTTATTATTTTTATTATTATTATTAATATCGTTGTTGTTGTTGTTATTGTTATTACTGTTGCTGTTATTATTATTATTATTAATATTATTGTTGTTGTTATTGTTGTTATTGGTATTAGTGTTGCTGTTATTATTAATATTGTTGATGTTGTTGTTGTTGTTATTGTTATTATTAATATTATTATTATTATTATTATTATTATTATTATTATTGTTGTTGTTGATGGTGTTATTATTGTTGCTGTTGTTGTTATTGTTATTATTTTTATTGTTATTATTATTATTGTTATTATTATTTTTATTATTATTATTATTGTTGTTGTTGTTGTTGTTGTTGTTATTATTTGTGTTGCTGTTATCATTATTATTATTATTATTATTATTATTATTATTATTATTATTATTATTATTATTATTATTATTATTATTATTATTATTATTATTATTATTGTTGTTGTTGTTGTTGGTCTTGTTATTATTGTTATTAGTGTTGCTGTTATTATTAATATTGTTGTTGTTGTTGTTATTATTATTATTGTTGTTGTTGTTTGTGTTGTTATTGTTATTAGTGTTGCTGTTATTATTATTATTATTATTATTATTATTATTATTATTATTATTATTATTATTATTATTATTATTATTATTATTGTTTATGTTGTTGTTATTGTTATTATTGTTGTTATTATTATAATTATTATAAATGACAATGCAGATGTGAAGCTTGGACAAAACACACACAATTACTCAGTTCATACACACACACACACATACACTCCCACACAAACCATCACACATGCACACACTCTAACACGCATATTGTACACACACATACAGTCTCATGTTTGTGCACATACACTCCAACACACACACTCTCGATCAAACATGTTGCACAGACTCCCACACACACACTTAAACACTCCTAAATATGCACGCACACTCTACAACAGGCCACTTACACACATACACTCCCACACACAGAGACACACACCATCACACATGCACACACTCTATCACGCAATTTGTACACACATACACAGTCTCAGATTTAGGCACACACACTCCATCAAACAGGTCGCACAGACTCCCACACACACACTTAAACACACCCAAACATGCACGCACACTCACTCCACCACACAGGCCACTCAGACACACACACATAATTGCAAATAAACACACCCATACACTCACACTTGCTCACAATCCATCACACGGGTCACACTCAGACACACACACTCAAACTCTCACTCACACACTCCCTACACTGCAGTGGTCCGCCAAGTACCGCTCATGACACAGGCATGATCTCAGCATCAGCTGCAGGGTGTGTGTGTGTGTGTGTGTGTGTGTGTATGTGTGTGTATGTTTCTCCTCCGCCAGACGCCCTCATCTTACTAACTGCATGAGTGTGTTTGAGAAGTATGGATACTGTATACAGCGACAAAAACAAACACAGCCATAACAAATAGCAAAAGGAGATTATACCGGTCAGCACATACACACACACACACACACACACACACACACACACACACACACACACACTGCTGGCTGGGAAAGACCTTATCTCTCCATCTGAACACTGGATCCGCTGTGATTGTGATGGTTGAGAAGAAGCATGAGGAGTTATACATTATTCCAGAGGATCATCAAGAGGAGTTAACTCCACTGCTCCACTTTACACATGGAAAGAAGTGCGTCACCAGGGGCTGAAGATAAATATAAAGACTTTACACTGTGACATTTACATTATTACACTGAACTCAACTCGACTAAACTGTGAAAACTGCACTGAAGCACTTCCTTCATCTGCGTAAAGATGCTTTGACACGATCTACACTGTAAAAGCACTATAGAAATCAAGATGAATCTAATATATGCTGAATGCTTGATTCTGATTGGCTGATGAGCATTCAAAGGCATTCTAAGGCTAAAGTAGTTCCGGCAGGTTTTGACTGCATTACAGCTTCATATCACTACGCTGAATGATTTGAGTGATTTCACAGATACAACAGTCACATACTCAATTCTGATTGGCTGATGAGCACTCTAAGGTGTTTGGTTATTTTTAGATAAATGCACCAATAAAGTATTTCTGGCAGGTTTTGGCTGTATTAGAGCTTCATATCACTACGCTGAATAATTTGAGTTACTTCACAGATACAACAGTCAAATATTAATTTCTGATTGGCTGATGAGCACTCTAAGGTGTTTGGTTATTTTCAGATAAATGCACCGATAAAGTAGTTCCGGCAGGTTTTGGCTGCATTACAGCTTCATATCACTACTCTGAATGATTTGAGTGATTTCACAGATAAAACAGTCACATACTCAATTCTGATTGGCTGATGAGCACTCTAAGGTGTTTGGTTATTTTCAGATGAATTCACTGATAAAGTAGTTCCGGCAAGTTTTGGCTGCATTACAGCTTCATATCACTACGCTGAATAATTTGAGTTACTTCACAGATACAACAGTCAAATACTCAATTCTGATTGGCTGATGAGCACTCTAAGGTGTTTGTTTTTTTCAGTAAATACATGTATTTAGACAATAAGTACATTGCTACGAATGATTAATTACTGTGTAAGTACACAGCAGTTAAGGGCACTTAATATAAAGTGGGACCCAATTTTTTTAGGGATGCATTTCTGGGCCAAACTCTATTTTAAATATCGCATGCACAGGATAGTAAGTCCTCATCTGATTGGTCAACTTTGGATAAAGAGTCAGGGCCTAAAGCCTTTTTTGTTCATTTATTTTCCTTCGGCTTAGTCCCTTTATTCATCAAGGGTGACCAACAGCGGAATGAACCGCCAACTTTTCTAGCATATATCCAGTTTTACGCATCGGATGCCCTTCCAGCAACGACCCAGTACTGGGAAACACCCATACACACAGACACACACATACACTACAGCCAAAGTAGTTAATCAATTCCCCTATAGCGCATGTGTTTGGACTGTGGGGGAAACCGGAGCACCCGGAGGAAACCCACACCAACACGGGGAGAACATGCAAACTCCACACAGAAACACCAACTGACCCAGCAGAGACTCGAACCAGTGACCTTCTTGCAGTGAGGCCACAGTGCTAACCACTAAGACACCATGCCACTCATTATAGCTTCATGTGCAGTAAATACTGGCGTTTAACCATAGACAAAGGGAAAATCTGAAACTCGACAGCCAAATCAACTCAATTTATTACTAAAGCATGTTTAAAAGCAACACAAGCTGACTAAAGTGAATGACGATCACATACTGTGACATGCACACACACACTATTACAACACAAGCAATGCAAAACACAAATGAACTGGAGTGTTTACAGGCGCTGAGAATGTTCAGCATGTGTTTGTGTATGAACGCTTCTCTTCACAGTCACGGTTTTCTGTCCACGCAGGCTTTCATTCAGCAGCACGAGCGGCCAGATGATATTGTCGGGATGTGTTTAAAGGTTGTGATTTGTGCAATAAAAGCTGAATCTGCAGTGTGAGGCGCTCGCAGGCCTGTAAATACACACACACACACGTCTGCATGTCCAACTGCTGATGTTACAGTCACCTGTTTCTCCTTATCGCAGCGTTTTATGATGTCACCCTGTTCCAGAGAGAGGAAACGTGGAGATCGCACACACACACACACACAGAAACACACACACTTGTACACAGCCCTGATTTGTAGGGGGAGCCATGGCGCAATTGAAGCAATTTGTTCTTTGCCATCGACAACACATGGCCAGACCAAACACAGCACTGCTAATTGCAGCGTCTGTAACACTCAGCCTTTTCCAGAGCCACACACACACATGCACATGAACACGCGCACATACACACACAAGCATATGCACACATATGCATACTGTACACAAGCATACGTACACACGCATATGCATACACACACACACACACACATATATATATATATATATATATATATATATATATATATATATATATATATATATATATATATATAAAAACACATGCATACACACATAAGCATACACACAGACAGACCTACACGATTACACACACACACACACGCACATAAGCGTACACAAACGCATGCATACACACTCACATATGCATACACAGAAATGCACACTCAAACATGCATGCATAAACACACACACATTCACACAGGCACATGCATACACAAACACACACGCATATACAAATACACACACATGCACGTATGCATTCATACACACATAAACACACACACATTCACACAGGCACATGCATACACAAACACACACGCATACACAAATGCACACACACGCACATATGCATTCATACACACAGAAACACACACGCATGCACACACTGACACACATGCGGTTACGCACACACTTGTATAGACACACACACGCACACAAACATACATGCATACACTCACACACATGCACAGAAGCACACACGCATATACAAATACACATACACACACACACACATATATGCACACACATGCATATGCACACAGACAGAAATATGCATGCATAGACACACACACACACAGCACATAAGCGCACATACACACATATGCATGCATACACACACGCGCATACACACACACACACACACACACACACACACACACAGACACACACATATATATATATATATATATATATATATATATGCATACACACAAACAAACATACACACACACACGCATACACACAAACAAACATACACATATGCATACGCACACACAAACAAACATACACAAATGCGCACACACACACGATGCATACACACAAACAAACACACACATTTGCATACACACAAACACACACATATGCACACACACGCATGCATAAACACAAACAAACACACACATTTGCATACACACGTATGCATACACACACAAACAAACAAACACACACATAGGCATACACACACACACAGACACATATATATGCATACACACATACGCGCACACACACACACACACGCATACACACAAACAAACACACACATTTGCATACACACATACGCACACATATATATATGCATACACACACACACACGTGCGAGCTCGCGGGAGCCAGCAGCGGGTCAGTGAGTGTGGCAGGGGAGCTGCGCTGCTTCTGGTTGTGTCTGCGGTCCGGTCTGCGTCTCCATTCAGTGGGCTGCTAAACGCCTCATCAACATGTTTAATCAAATTAGTAAGCAGCCAAAAATTGACGCTTTTCATTAATTATACAGGATAATTCTAATTGCAAATTCAAATGTATTCGCTCCGAACAGAAGGTGTTCAGTAATATTTCAGGGAATTTGCATATTAAATGGGGGTCGTTCTGCATTATGTATGATAATATATGCGCATTGTCTTTATTTTTAACTCGCGGGCCATATGCGCCGCCGCTTGCCAGAGCAGGTGAAAAAAGTCCGGAGTGTTTCATTTTGCTGAACAAACGCGTCGAGGCGGCTTGTCAAGTGCTGTATGGTCCGTGTCGAGGGGGGGGGGGGGGGATTCTTTTGATTACAGCTCGGCCATCAGTAAACAAACAGGAAACAGGAAGTCCCGTGTGTGCGGCTCTTCCTGCGTCACTGCTCTTGTCTGTATCAGAGCCGCAATGTCAGCACTTGTGTAAATGAGGACATCACAGCGCTCTGCATTGCACAGACGATCAGCAGCGTACGCAAAATATCTGACACACAACACATGCTCGGAGAAAACGGCAAAACCAACAGGACAGAGGAGACCTACTGTACTGCAGTCAAAACAGCAGGCTGTGACACTCATTTAACAATAGAGTTGCAATCATTTAATCAGTACCGTTCATGGGTTGAGGTGTGCACAAATATTGTTGCTTTATGACTACACTTATTAACACAGTACTGCTGTATTTAATCCACTGATAAAGCCAACTAAAACATTATCATATCTAAAAATGATTGAATCAAGAAGCATTAAGGCGGTGTCTGAATCTACTTTTGCTATTTTAAGGATGGAATAATCCACTCTGCGCCCGGCGCATGGTCTAACAGGGTTGAGCTTATTCTCTTAATGAGTTCTGGGTGTGTTTTGAGCATAACCTGCATTAAACCAATCAGAGTCTCATCTCACATTCCCTTTAAGAGTCAGTTGCGTCGCTCCATGGTGCATTAGCTATTTACACTGCGGCTTTATAAGTGTAAAAACTGAACGTTTCACTAGAGAGAAAACAGTTAAACAGAGCATCTGCAGCACAAGGATAAAGAACGAGCCTCCTCCATTCAGCCTCTTTACTTTCTCTTTCGTGGATAAGGAAACTGTGGGAACTCACTCCACTGAAGACATCCATTAGCCTACATATTTAATTTAGTTTGTTAAGAGCAGGGGTGTCCAAACTCGGTCCTGGAGGGCCGGTGTCCTGCATATTTTAGCTCCAAACACAATTAAACACACCTGAACCAGCTGATCGAGCTCTTTCTAGGTACACTAGAAACTTCCAGGCAGGTGTGTTGAAGGAAGTTGGAGCTGAACTATGCAGGACAGCGGCCCTCCAGGACTAAGTTTGGACACCCCTGGTTCAAAACTATTTCTAAATTCAGTTCTAATTAAAGAAATAGATGAACAATAATAATGAAGTGTGGTCAAAACACTGAGTTATATTCGAACACACGTCCTGTTCTGATGACCCATATGGTCCAAAACCTGACAGGTGGACAAATCTAAGCTTGTTTTTAATAAAACAAATATAAATATAATAAATAATAATAATATTATTATACAAATTGTCATGAATAAACTGAAAAAGCCCCCTGAGATGGCGTGGAGGCAGTGGTGTTTATATTTATCTAGAAAATAATAATTTTTGTAATATTTTAATCCTTGAATTGTTTTCATCTGTAAAGATATTTGCATGTTGCTGTTCATCCTGTGTGTATTCAGCAGTGTGTAGGCGTTTAAGGCGCACAACTAGAACAACTCTTCGCTGGACTTTAGACCTGCTTTCAGCTGGTCTATTGCACAGTCTATATTAGTTCCTCAAAATAGCAAAGCTCCAACAATGCGCCTTAACACACCTCTTTTCTAGACCAACACACATATGAGTTCACAAAGTGGCGCAAATGAATTTACTATTTA
This sequence comes from Danio aesculapii, assembly GCF_903798145.1. Lineage (NCBI taxonomy): Eukaryota > Metazoa > Chordata > Actinopteri > Cypriniformes > Danionidae > Danio > Danio aesculapii. The sequence continues at coordinate 55,807,082 of NC_079448.1, read as the reverse complement.
AACAACGTGACGGAAAACGTGAAAATGACTGTTGCGCTGCTCTGAAAATAGCAACACGTCTAGGCAAACACATCTTGCGCCTTATTGCGGCAAGTGTATGATAGTGCCAGGGGCGTAGCAACTGGGGGGGACGGTGGGGGGGACACGTCCTCCTCACTTTTAGAGATAGACGATTTAGAAACAGGTGATTAATAATTATATGAACGTATTATCTCATACAGCCATCCCCCCACTTTTAAAATGTCCGCTATGCCCCTGGATAGGGCCCATTGTCTTAATGTAAGTAATAATGAGTCTCAATTAAGCAGAATAATTGTGCAAACTGGGTAAGCAAAATGATCTTATTTCAAAAAGACAAAACAAGATTATTTTCCTTCCCTACTGGCAGAATATTTCACTTGTTTAGGAGAAGACTCGCTTAATTTTGACTCTTTATTTCTGAAAACAAGACAATATTCTTTGCTTGTAGTTTTGAGATATTTGGACCAGAAACAAGACAAATCCTTTACAAATGTATAATACTATCATTTTAAATTGTTTTCATTTTGTAAGGACATTTTGCAATGCCATGTGACCCTTCAGAAATCATTTGACTTTTTTTTTGTGCACGCTAGAACTATATTTTCTGGATGATTTGAATTTGATTTGCTTGCATTCTACAAATAAAATAAATAAAAATACTGTGCAAATGTGTAATAATATTACAGTTTACAATGGCTGTTTTCTATGTGCATATATTGTCAAATCTATTCCTATCTGTTAATTTAAGCTGAATTTTCTTCATTACTCAGCATCACAGGATCCGTCAGAAATCAGTATATGATGATTGATGCCCTCTTGAAAAAAATTGTATTGACTTATATTTGATTTTCATGCATTTTACAATGAAAAGTGATAAGCTTGTTCTTCATCCGGCTCCATTTTCAACAGGCTAAAATCAATTATTATTTTTGACCTTACACAGACATGAAGAGGATGCTGTTGTTTATGATGAAATGTACCTGTGTTTGAATAATTGCCTTTAAGAGTGGATTATACTGTATGAAGTAAATTAATCAAATCACCCCCCCCCCCCACCCACACACACACACAAAATTAAAATAAATGCAGTAAAATCGTCACTATTGTGAATATTACATTCTTATATAGTGTGTGTAATTTATCTCTGTGGTGTAAAGCGGAGTTTTCAGCATCATTACTGCAGTTTTTAGTGAAATCTGTACAATATGAGGCTTTGACGCCCTCTGAAAATATTTGTGGAATGATTTAAACTTGATTTACTTACATTTAACAAATAAAATGGAATAAAAGGAACACTTTTTAGTTCATTTCTATTGAAAATACATCAAAAAACTATCTAAATAAACTATTTAAATAAATAATATAAATAAATATATAAATAAATAAATAATAAATAAATAATATAAACTATATACAAAAAACAATATAAATAGGAATATTGTCAAATATTATTACAGCTTAAAACAACATTTTTATGTGCAAAAAGTAAAGTGTAATTCACATCAGTGGTTTTCAGCATCATTACTCCAGTCTGCAGTGTTCAAGATGCTTCAGAAATCACTATAATATGAGGATTTATACATTTTTCACATTTATGAATCTTACCAGTGTTCAGAATGATAAATATTTAGCTGGAAACAGTGATAATAGTCTCAACATTTGAATGCACAAATGGCTGAAAGAAAGGAAAACACACCTTTAGTGTAGTTAACAGCCCGTGTGTTTACTGTGAAAGCTGTCAGGAAGGATGAAAACACTTCCCATTTCTTAAACAAATGCAGCTTCCTATCTACAAAATCTAAAGTGCGATAATGAAGAACCACAAAAGTTACCTAATGCATAACGTGGTGTTACGTTTACAAGCACTTTTATCCACGGTGATATTAATATTAATAAAATGATGTAATACAGCAGTGTGTGTGTTGTCAGTGCTGATCAGGTCTGCGTGTGTGCTTCAGTGCCAATGTGTGCTTCACGCTTCTGTCAGTCTATGGAGACTCCTGTCGCTGTTCATTTGTGCTTCATCTAAAACTCCACATCTATAATCTTAGTCTATACTGACATTATCTTACATAATATATATATATATATATATATATATATATATATATATATATATATATATATATATATATAAAATTCCTTGAAAGACCTTAAAAACTGTCAGGAAAGATGAACTATGTTTCTATAAAAAAAATAAAATCTGTGATGATAAAGTTACTTACTCAGGCATTATACAGTGCTCAACATAAAATAGTGCACTCCATTTTGAAAATTTATATTTTTATCCACTTCTCAATGAATATGGGTAAAATATTTTGGTGCATTTGAATAAAACAGATTTATTAAACAGATTTATTTATTAAAATAACATTTTAATCACTGAACATCTCTAAAAATAGAAAAATTCATGCAAAATATTGCCAAAACAATTGCTAAAATTCAATAAAATCTTTCTCTCGATTTTTGTTATTTCATTTTTTTACCCTAACATATACATTTGGGCTAATAATTAAAATTTTTGGACTGTTATTAGATGAGCTCCAGATGTGGCTTCATTACTGACTAATCTAATGTATATGCACAAACATTTTAACGCATCCTGTAGAAAGTATGAACTTAAATGAAAGATTTGTGAGGGGTGCACTCATATATGCTGAGCACTGCATTTCTTCATTTAGTAGACGCTAAAGCAATTTATAAATGAGGATAAAAGAACTTTAAATCACCAGAAAACAATACATATTGCTGTTGAATATTGGAATGCTTGTATGAAAGTGTCTGGTGCATATGGAGAGGAAAGAGTTAAATTAAAATGCACAATATAATATTTCTATACTCTTATTTTAGGGGTTTATTTATCATTCCTTGAAAGTCCTTGAAAACTGAAGGATGAACAATTTTTTTTCTGTGATGATGAAGCCCCACTATAGTTACTGTGGTTAATGCAATGCATAATTTGGCATTACATTCATGCATTTAGCAGACACTTCATCTGAAGCGGCTTACAAATGAGGATAAAAGACTTTTAAATCCTCAGAAAACTATTTCAGCAATGTATTTATATATATTATTATTATTATTATAGAGAAATGGAGTGTTTGTATGAAAGTGTCTGGTGCATATGGAGAGGAAAGAGTGTGTGCCAATTAAAAAGTAACACTGAAACATCTCTGTATTCTGCATAAAGCAACACTGTATCATTCAGGGAGACAGACATGATGCTACTCTGACGCTGCGTCTCTACTGTCATTAAATTAGCAAGCTGTTTTAATGGAATCAGTTTAAACCAGATAGCCGTGTAAATGAGTATCAGCTTAATTCGGTGTTAGCGGCTGGCCCGCTTCTCTGATAAAAAAAGGAGTGATTCTTCAAAAAGAGATGAAAGGAGCACTTTTCGCCATGGAGAGCGCAGAACAATGATGTGGTTCAGGAAATTGAACTTCGTTTATTTGAAATTACTCTATGCTGTTTGAACTTGACGCAACATTACCCAGTTGCACATACAACGAGAGCCGGCTTCAGCGAGAATCACAAACTGCATCCCTGAAGTTTAGGGAACAAATCTCTCTTTCCTTTGACTGAGAGCACACACGCACGCACGCACGCACACACACACACACACGCTGGGTGTGCATCATGAAAAAAAAGTGTGCCATATTTATAGTATTGTGAAAATAAACAAAAAACACCTAATAAATAATTTTAATAAAATACATAAATAAAAATTAGAAATGTAATTAAATATAATAAAATTAAGCAAAAATAAAAATAAATTAAATAAATAAATAAAATAAACTAAATATACAAAATAAATTATTAAATATGTCATTACCATGGAAATCAGATCAAATTTGGCATGAATAACACCATATATAACTAATGTCTTACTTTTAGTATAATTTTAAATTGTCATTAACATAAGTGTTTCATTAATATTTTTATTTTCTATGTTTGCTATGTTTATACACAGCACCAGGTGCTTTAAAGTTTTCAATCATAAACTATTATTGCTTGTCATGTTATTTATTTATTTATAAGCTATTTATTTAAAATAAGTTATTTAATTGTATGTTTTTAAATTAAATCTAAAATGTAATTTTGATATTTTACAACAGAACCTTTAAATCTTCTCTGAACATGATCTTATTTACTTAATATTCTAATGATTTTTTGGCATAAAAAAAATCAATAATTTGACATGCACAATGTATTTTCGGCTATTGCATGGCTTGTGTTTCAGTGTCACAGTTGTGGTTATTTGACTGGCATGTGCTTTTTGTAAATTAGTATAATCTAAGCTACGAACACAAATCATTTTCAGTTTTAATTCCAGCTTTTGGTCAAGTGCATCCACACTTTCTTATAGTTCTGGTTTAAGCCCATAACTTTAACTTCAGTGCATCCCAATATTACAGTAATGCAGATTTTCTCTCTTATTGTATATGTTATATTTTCTTATATATCCTTTATTTTCTCATCCTATGTTTATTTTTTTTAATCCAATATTCCAAAGTGCACATCAAACAAGTGGATGAAAACACAGACAACAATATACAACAATCTAAGTTTATTCATCCAATCATTTTCCTTCAGCTTAGTCTCTTATTTATCAGGGGTTGCCACAGCGGACTGAACTAACCGACAACTATTCCAGCATATGTGTTACACAGCGGATGCCCTTTCCAATGGCAACCCAGTACTGGGAAACACCCATACACACTCATTCATACACACACTACGGCCAATTTAGTTGATCAATTCCCCTATAGCGCATGTGTTTGGACTGTGGGGGAAACCCACACCAACACGAGGAGAACATGCAAACTCCACACAGAAACACAGACTGACCCAGCCGGGACTCGAACCAGTGACCTTCCTGCTTTGAGGCGACAATCTAAGAGATTGAGTTAAATTTCAAAAACAAAATTATATTATTAAATAAATTACTAAATCCTTTGCGGTTTTGTTTTCAGCTTTTGGCTAAGTGCATCCAGAATTTTGAGTTCCAGTTTCAGCCCAATATTGTCATTTCAGTGTAATGTTTCCATCATAGTTCATGCACATTTGTTCTTATCATATCTTTTCCATTAAGCATTTCATTTTCAACACAATGTTCTGAAATGCACATAATAAAAACAAATGGATGAAAAAAATAGCTACAGACAAATCAAAAACGAACGATCCTGTGCAAAAATCTAAGTTATTGAGTTAAATTTAAAGAACAAACTTCTATTATTTAATAAAATAATAAATAATACAAATCATCAACTTTGTTTTCAGCTTTTGGTCAAGTGCATCCAGAATTTTTAAGTTCATTTCGGTGCATCCTAATGTTTTCCATCAGTTACAGTAATGCACATTTTCTTATATTTTATATTTTCTTATATATCCTACAGTATATTTTCTTACCCCACATTTAATTTTTAATCCAACATCCCAAAGTGCACATAATAAAAAACCTAGTGGATGAAAAAAAATAGCTACAGACAAACCAAAATCAGACCATCAAGTACGACAACGATGAATTTTGTAAGGCGTAATCCTCCTGGAGCTGTTTTTAAAGCACACACACGGAGATGTTGATGCACCTTGAGGAGCTCGGAAGACCTTTAAAAGTAAAGATTAATTACAGGCGGAGGTGATGAAGATGATGATGATGACGATGATGATGACAGACGAAGACTTGCTCTTAATGAGCTGAGATCACAGTTCCGTTCTGCAGGACGAGACTTTATTAAGAGCGGCACTCGATACTGTCACACACTCCAAACACGTTCACACCAGCGCATATTCACCTGTCCAACACACACACACACACACACACACGTCTTCAGGAACAGATTGCGCACATAAATTAAACACACTAACAAAAGACGACGTCAATAAATAAAGACAAAAGCAGAGTATAAAAGGTTGAACGTTATGGACGACTTCCAAGGTTATAAATGCATCTATGGAGAGACGATTTAATATGCAAGAAGTTAAGCCGGTATTATCACCATATATTGTGTGTAATCATTTTTTTTGTCAAAGTAATTATCTATGCAGAAAATTCTAAAGTTTAGTGTTTATAAATGTAGTCTTAGAAATAAAATATACAGTGAAACAGGAATATTGTATCATTTTAAATACCGAGGCTGTTGTGTATGTGGATATACAGTCAAATATAAATTATTTCTGAAAGCTGTATTTTCTGCATCATTGCTCCAGTCTTCAGCGTCAAATGATGCTTCAAAAATCTGTAAAATATGAGGATTTGATGATTTAAAATCACTTCTGGTTAGTATTAATGTTGAAAACGTGCTTTCATTAACCCCCTGTCGTCGACAAATGCATATGCAGTTGAGATCAAAGTTATTAGCCCCCCTTTGATTTGTTTTTCTTTAAATATTTCCCAAATGATGTTTAACAGATTCAGGATATTTTTACAGTATGTCTGATAATATTTGTTCTTCTGGAGAAAGTCTTATTTGTTTTATTATGGCTAGAATAAAAGCAGTTTTAAATTTAAACATCATTTTAATCATCCTTATACAATAATTATACAACCGTCGCTATACAATAACTTGCCTAATTACCCTAACCTGCCTAGTTAAGCCTTTAAATGTCACTTTAAGCTGTATAGAAGTGTCTTGAAGAATATCTAGTCTAATATTATTTACTGTCATCATGGCAAAGAGAAAATAAATCAGTTATTAGAAATGAGTTATTAAAACTACTATGATTAGAAATGTGTTGAAGAAATCTGCTCTCTGATAAACAGAAATTGGGGAAAAGAATTAACAGGGGGGGGCTAATAATTCTGGGCAGCTAATAATTCTGACTTCAACTGTGTGCACATAATCCATGAAAGAAGCTTAAATACTCTGACATTTTTGATCATATTGATCAGACAAACACTAGTTTGCAAACTGTAAAGGGTCTGTTTTTATTTATTTTCATTTATTTAATTTTATTCTATTTTTTAAATAAGAAAACCAGCAACATTCTGGATCTGCTGTCACGGCTTTGCAATCAATAAATGTGATTATAATGGAAGTCAATGGAGCAAAAACAGCACCAACATCACCAAAGCGGAGTCAATCTGAACAGAGTGTGTTGAGTTTCAATTCACATTTTCCCAAAATGTGTCAAGATAAGATTTGTCAGCAAAAATCATCCCATTTGCTGAAACACAGCGAAAGATAAGGCCAAATTAAGACTCAAAATCAGCCCAGAGTGGATGAAAATGACCCAACAATGCACAAGGGTTAAGCACTATTTAATCACAGGGCGTAATTCTGCACCCTGCTCAACATTTGCTGGGTTTAAATGCTGAAAATACGCCTTGAAAAATGGTGAAGTGAAAACACTTCACCTAAGCTACCGAGCAAACCAGTCATGCCAGAAAAGCCATCCATACAGAGGTAAGCAGTCATTTTACACACTAAAAGCAGCCGTACATGAGTACCCGCCAGCATATATTTCTCGGTTCTCCACAATGTACACCAGGGCACATTTCCCCATTATTTCCCCTTCATGACGCTGACTTCCCTTATAAGAGCAGCGCTGAACTGCTGTTCAATTATAATCCATTATCAGTCAATAAAACACAGCATTGTGATGAAGAACACATCACAACACACACTGATTATACTGAAGAATGAAGATGGTCCTGAATCCTCTACTGTTGACAGTAAAACTGACAAACCGTCCCTCTTCCCAACAGGGAAAACCAGCAACAATCAAGAATGCATGATTATAGGGCAAAAACAGGCTCCAACATAACCAAAGGGGAGTCAATTTGAACCGTACACAAGAGTTCAATCTGTTAAATAAAAATTTGATTCAATTCAACTCAAAAATATCCCCCAGTGGACATTAATCCCAGTGAGTGTGTTTATAGGAATGAATGTGTTTGATCTGCTGGTCGTCTGGTTCTCCAGGGCTCTGCTGGCTCTCTCCTGCCCAGCCTCGGAGCCCCATGAGCGGGCGGATCTGGAGCCGATGTGGGGGTCCGTCCAAGGACACATCGATCCTGGAGAAAATAAACCCTGCACAGATGGAGTGCTGCATCTGATGACCGAACCACTGATCTCAGGCCAGCGCCACGCTCAGCTGCCAACTACAACATTATGCTCACTTTCTAGTGTGCAAGACTGAGCCCAGGACACTTGAGGGATACCACTGGATTATATGAGCTGTACAGTTGAAGACTAAATTATTAGTAATCCTCTGAAATTGTTATAACTTTAATTAATTAAAGATTTTTAAATATTTATAACTCATTTCTATTACACTAGTAAGACACTAGTATTCAGCTTGAAGTGACATTTAAAGGCTTAACTAGGTTAATTAGGGTAAAGTTATTGTATAACAGTGGTTTGTTCTGTAGACAATCGAAAACATTATTTCTTAAGGAGACTAATAATAGCTTAAAGGTGCCCTAAAATGACAATCTGGGTATAACAAGGCATATTAATATAATAAAAGATCAGTATATGAAAACGGGCATACTGTAACACCACCGTTTCCTTGCTCTCACGCAAATTCCACAAGTGTAAAACCCCGGCTGACAACGGACCAATCAGAAGACAAAACAAACTGTGATGAGACGCACAGGCCACGCCCTCTGCATTTGCATGTATGCTAAACTTGGGTCGTTGATCTTGACCTGACAAGCAGCCTCATCATCAAGCTCTGAGATCAAAATCAAAAGTTCTGAGATCATTAATATGCACGCCTCATGCTGTGTTTGATAAGCAACAACGTCTTCTAGTGAGACCACACAGATCATCCTCCTCCCTTATATTTCTCTTACTATGTATGCGAGACTTTTATTTTGGAAATGCGAGTGCCAAATTGTTTACTGTGTGTTACTGGGCATACATATACACATATATACACATATATATACACACATATATATATATATATATATATATATATATATATATATATATATATATATACATATATATACATATATATACATATATATATATATATATATATATATACATATATATACATATATATACATATATATATATATATATATATATATATATATATATATATATATATATATATATATATATATATATATATATATACATATATACATATACACACATATATATATATATATATATATATATATATATATACATATACACATATATACACACATACATATATATATATATACACACACACATCCACATGTGTGTGTAGGCTTGTCATAGTAATCAATATATGGATTATCACACAACACATGGACATGAGCTCAATCATTTCTGGTGATGTATTATATATCTCCCATACATTAACACCAATTCTAGCAACATTTCAGCTGATTGTGCAACATCTCTAGCTCTGTTGGAGGAGTCAGTGTCAGTATGGTTAAAAACACTACAGTATTTACTATAAATTGGTATATTTTCATGTGGGTGTCTGACAGCTGAACATAGACCTGGCAGCAGATATCACAGCCTCTGTTACTCTTCACCTTGTTAACATGTATTATTATTGATTTAGGATATGTGTTTACATTCTGACTCCAATGCCTGATTATTAAACTGTTAAAATAACTATAATTAAATGAAACTTTCTTAAGAAAAATGTTCTTAAAATGACAATAATATAGTTTATCGCAATATATTTTGGTGAAATATATATCGTACAACACAATATAGATATCATGACAGGCCTAGGTGTGTGTTTGTGCGTGCACCTGATCTCTCAGTGCCAGTATGCGTTCTCTCTAGGGTAAATGGTGTTTTCAGGAAACTCTGCCAGTCTCTCAGTGTCTGTTCTGCCAAATGCATTATTTTCTCCTCCGCCGCTGCCGTTTCCCCGTCTGCCAGCTCACAGTCACAATGTTACGCTTGTTTGCAGCATAAATACACTTCATAGCTATTATGACAACACTGATGAACAGAGCGATCCCAACCACAGCTCCTCCATCAGGTAAAACACAGCACAGCTAATATACTGAGTTTGAGTTCAGATTTGATCTGAATTAAATGCTGTTCTTTCGCTTGCAAATCTGGGTCAGAAATCAAGTTGTATTTCATCATCATTTCTGCTCTGAACTGAACATCTGCATCGTTGCATCACCAAAACTTTGACTGACTGGTTTTTGTCACTTTCCTTTCTTTTTACCTCATTTAACATTACCAGGATTTATTTTTATACTAAACAATGTTATTATAAATATTGAATACTATATTATATTACTACTACTATTACTTTTACAGCTAATAAATAAGAAGAAGAAGAATGGTTATTGTTATTAAAATAAGTACAAAAATAAAGCAAAACAAAAATAAACTGATTCTTTTTATTTAATATACAAAACAAAAACTATTAAATAATAACATTTAAAATAAAAAACATTTAAATATAAAATAAAACAAATAAAAGTACAAATATTAAAAATAACTGTTAATATAAAAAGATAAAATGAAATGAAATAAATAATTTAAAAAATTAATAAAATAGAATAAAACAAAAAATGTAAATTAAATAATAATTAAAAATTAAAATAAGCTAAAATAAAATTGAATAAAATAAAAAAATAAGATAAACCACAAAATAATTTTTTAATAAAATGAGCTAAAATAAAATAAACCAAAAACTAAATAAATAAAAATAAAAATAGGCTAAAATAAAATAGACTACAATTTAAAAACGTAAGATAAAATAAAATAACAAAATAAAATATGATAAAATAAAATATAATAAAAAAAATTAAATAAAAAAAGATAAATAACAAAATAAAAATTAATGAAATAGGATAAAATAGAATAAAAAATAATAATAATAACAAATAAAAATAAGCTAAAATAAAAAAAGATTCAAATAAATTCAATTCAATTCAATTCAATTCAATTCAATTCAATTCAATTCAATTCACCTTTATTTGTATAGCGCTTATACAATGTAGATTGTGTCAAAGCAGCTTCACATAAAAGGTCACAGTAAATAGGAACAGTGTAGTTCAGTTTGTAGTGTTTAAGTTCAGTTCAGTTTAGCTCAGTTCAGTGTGAATAAAATAAAAACGTAAGATAAAATAAAAGATAAAATAAAATATGATAAAATAAAATATAATAAAATTAAATATAATTAAATTAAAAATTAAAAAGACAAATAAAACAACAAAATAAAAATTAATGAAATAAGATAAAATAGAATAAAAAAACAAATAATAATTACAAATAAAAATAAGCTAAAATAAAAAAAGATTAAAATAAAATAAAAACGTAAGATAAAATAAAAGATAAAATAAAAAATAAGCTTAAAGTAGACTAAAAATTAAAAATAAATAATAAATAAATATAAAAAGCTAAAACAAAATAGAATAAAATAAAACAAAACATAAGATGAAATAAAATAAAATGACATTAAAATACTATAATAAATAAAACCCCATGTGGAGTTGCATTATTAACAGAAGGCCACTTCCATGATTCAGCACAGACTGCATTGACATGTTGAGGTGTTGTGGATGCCAAGCCCAGTATATTTGATGTAAAAATGTGAGATACCTGTGGAAATCAACAGTATAGCGTTCACACATATCGAACCCAAACCTGCCTTTCAACAATCAAACAGCCGCTTCTGCAGAAGAGCTCTCTGAACGCTCTCAGTCAAAGCCAAACACTCTTTCTTTGAAACAAAAAAATAAAAAGCTAATCTCAAAAAGCTGAAAACTGATCAGGGTTGAGAATAATGATTTGTTTTCCCCTCAGGATCCGCGCACCTACAGTATCCCACACTCACATTCCTCACACACTTAGATTATTTATGCTGGACTTCAAGCAAAAGAAATGCTCTTGAAAGCTTCACAGATGCGGCCCTGCTCGTGTTTCCAAATGATGAAAACTTGCGGAAAAAACTGTGTGCAACTATCTGGGAACATTCTGAGCATGCAATTCACAAACCTATCCCTGCATTCAAATGTGCTTTTAATTAAAGTACTGCATTGCTCATCAAATGAGGATTCAGACATTTGTTCTTGTTTTTTTGAGGGAGGAAGTTGAATTGGATGTTTCTCATGTCAAGGGTCTGAGTTCAGCACAATATTATTATTAATAGTTATTATTATTTATTATTATTATTATTATTATTATTATTATTATTATTATTATTATTATTATTATTATTATTATTATTATTATTATTATTATTATTATACAAAAGTATAAAATAATAAAGCAACTTATGAAGAAATTTAAAAACAAATTATTAAATGAAAATAAAAATATCAAAGTTCAAAAAA
>NC_079448.1:55777293-55789793 GCF_903798145.1 Danio aesculapii | reverse complement strand
ACAATGTGAACTCCATAGTTTAAATACACTGCTGATGTTAGGTATGGAAAGAGACTTTATGCTTGAAAATAAGATTTGAAGTCAAACACACACACACACACACAAACAGTAAGAGCAAGCATAATATATATTAAAAAAAGTTTAAAATATATGCAAATTCTGCCCAAATCTGAGTTGAATATAAATGAAATGGCAAATTTCTGGCACTTTGATCACTCCATATTTTGGAACGCATTGCACATTGCTGATGTTAAACATGAAAAGGGCCTTTATGCTTAAAAAAATAACAATATGAGAACGCACTGAATAAAAAAAAGACTAAAAATATATAATTTTCTTCCAAAAAAAGGTTATTTTAAACATAATATATATCATAAATCTAGATGCAAATACTAACACCAAATCTGGAGTTGAATATTTATGAATTGGCACATTTTTGGCACAATGTGAACTCCATAGTTTGAATGCACTGCTGATGTTAGGCATGGAAAGGGAAATAATAATATAAAGAAAATAATGAGAACAACAATAACAACAATAATAACAACAACAATAAATAAATAAATAAATAAATAAATAAATAAATAAATAAATAAATAAATAAATAAATAAATAAATAGCATTGAGCAGCAGTTGCACAAACAGTGAGTGTTGTCAAGTGTGCAGCAGATAATATGACCAGTTCAACAGTTTTAATAAACTCCGCCAGAAGCTCTTTGTTTCCTCTCGGGTTCACAAGTGTTTCTTTGTTTTTGTGCACGTGTGTGTGTGTGTGTGTGTGTGTGTGGGAGCGCCGCATGCGTGTGTTTGTGCATTCAGCTATTTGTGAGCAATTCCTCCTAGAGCTTTCTCAGCAGGTAAAGATGTGCTCATGTGGGTGATGGGAGTAGGATTAGTATTATCTAAAACTCTCCAGCCGCCCCGAGTATCATCCACCGTGCTTAAGTTAAGGTGCAAGACCGGGTGATTTGCATAAGTAATTAGCTAATGTGCTGTTCAATTTCACTCCCATCTGGCTGCCTGAGCAGGCCCTCATTTCTCAAATTGACAGGCTGGTCTCTATCACTACCCACACTGCAACAAGGCGCACACCAAATTAATTTGTCAACCTTCTCCAGTAATGGGATGTTCACCTTGAAAACTCAATTTTCTTCAGTCCGACTGAGAGAAAAGGTGGGAATTTGCTGGAAAATAGACGGCAGATTTAACAAAAGCATGCCGAGATGGTTTCTGATGAAAGCTTTTAGGAAACTGACAGTGGAAAGTGTAGGAAAGAGGTTACACACACACCAAACAAACACACACACACACACACACACACACACACACACACACACACACGCACACGCACACGCACACGCACACACACACACACGCACACACACACACACGAGTGTCACCAAACCATCTGTTCACTAAAATAACCCAATTAACCATTATTAGACAAATGTGGCTAACTACTATAGAAGTCACCCATATGAGTTATTTACATACTATATTTCATTGAAACTATTATTTTAATTAATTAATGAACACTAGTATTGAAATATTCTCAAACTGATTATCTGACAGTTCATAAATTGCCAATAACAGTTTAAACTACCCAGCTAAGTAGCTAAATATAATTATATATATAAATAATGTATATATGGGTTCACAGTGGCGCAGTGGGTAGCATGATCGCTTCACAGCAAGAAGGTCGCTGGTTTGAGCCTCGGCTGGGTCAGTTGGTGTTTCTGTGTGGAGTTTGCATGTTCTCCCCGTGTTGGCGTGTGTTTCCTCCGGGTGCTCCGGTTTCCCCACAGTCCAAACACATACGCTATAGGGGAATTGATCAACTAAACTGACATGTGGCACAGGTGAATTGGGTTAGCCAAATCGTCCGTAGTGTATGTGTGTAAATGAGTGTGTATGGATGTTTCCCAGTGATGGGTTGCAGCTGGAGGGGCATCCGCTGCGTAAAAACATGTGCTGAATAAGTTGTTGGTTCATTCCGCTGTGGCGACCCCAGATTAATAAAGGGACTAAGCCGAAAATGAATGAATGAATTGTACTGGAAATCAACTGAGCAGCTTAAATAAAATATAAATCTAAAAAAAGGTATTTAAGGAAGTTATTAAATATAAACTATAAAACTAATTATTTAAAACAATTAAATAATACTGCAAGCAGACTGAGAAGCTTAATTATATAAATACAGTATATTAAAATAAACCTATTAAATGTAAACTACACTACTATTTAAAAACAACTAAATAATACTGCTGGAAAGCAACTGAGCTGCTAAATTAAAATGAAATATTTTTAAAAGACTAATTAATAAGTATTAAATATAAACTACACCAGTGGTGTAGTCCTAAAAAAAAGGTGGTGTACTATTATCCAGCCAACCCGCCCGTGCTGATTTATAATTTTACTTCGAAAAACACATGAAATTTTCTCACAGCTGCTGTGGTCGTCTAAGGGCGGGGAATGGCGCAAAATATAAACAAAAATGATCCTATTGCAACTAATAAGACTGAGAGTTTAAAAAAATTTGGTATACAGTTAGTCTAGTCAGCAAAACAAGTGAGTATACCAAGTGTATACGCAATTATTGATCCTCAGAAGTCGTAATACCCAAACAGCTAGTGGAAAAAAGTAGGCATACTGAGTATACACCACTGAACTACACCATCATTTAAACCAGTGTTTCTCAACCTCCTTCCTGGAGGAGCACCAGCACTGCTTAGTTTCCATGTCTCCTTAACCAAACGCACCTGATTCATATCATCAGCTCATTAGCAGAGAGTGAAAGACCTGTAATGGGTGTGACAGACAAAGGAGACATCCAAAACATGCAGCGTTGGTGGTTCTCCAGGAACGTGGTTGAGAAACACTGATTTAAACCATTAAACAATAAGTGTAAAAACTGACTGAGTGGCTAAAGGAATTACTTACAACAACTAAATAATACTACTGGATTTCTGACTAAATGCATTCATTTATTTTCCTTCAGCTTAGTCCCTTTATTCATCAGGGGTCGCCACAGCAGAATGAATCGCCAACTATTCCAGCATATGTTTTACACTGCGGATGCCCTTCCAGTCGCAATCCAGTACTGGGAAACACCCATACACACACACTCATACACTACGGCCAATTTAGACCATCAATTCCCCTATAGCGCATGTGTTTGGACTGTGGGGGAAACCGGAGCACCCGGAGGAAACCCACGCCAACACGGGGAGAACATGCAAACTCCACACAGAAACATCAACTGAACCAGCCAGGACTTGAACCAGGACTCGATCCGCTGTGTAGAACATATGCTGGATAAGTTGGCGGTTCATTCCACTGTGGCGACCCCTGATTAATAAAGGAACTAAGCCGAAAAGAAAATGAATGAATGAGTGAATACTAGCGTATAGCATTATAAATGAACTAAAGCAGGGCTCCTGGCTACTGTATACAGCAAATAAATAAAATAAAGAGGGTGATTGATTATCAACACACAACTTTCCTCCACACCAACAGCAACATCTGAAGGTTTTTCCGGCATGTCTTTGTTGTTTTGTGGGCTCTGGTCGGGGTTTTTCCTCTACTGTGTATTGGGGGCTGTTTTTGGCACATGCCAGGGTGTTCAGCTCAGGGACCACTCGGGGAAATGAGCCAAAAAAAGAATTTAATGAAACCCCACCCGCCCAAAATTAATTTCAGTCTCATCTCTGGCCGGGGGCAGTGCGAGTTCTGGGACCCCCGGCCCATTTGTGAAGCAAAGGGAAAACAACCTCATAAATAAATAAATAAATAAATAAATAAACATCACTTCCCCCAAAAGCTGATTTCATTTCTCTGTATAGTTATTAAACTGCTCGTTTTTGTCTCGCTGCTCTTAAAATGTCTATTCATTTCACCAGCTGCACACACTACAACATAAAGTGAGGACGTTTTAAATTAAGGTGACCTATTATGGATACAAGATGCAAACGAAATCTCTAATGTATAGAGTGTGTGAAGTTTGAGCTGGGAATAGCACACAGATAATGTTCTCTAGCTCTCTGAAACTACCCCCTTTTTGATTTAGATCCTAATTGTGGCATTTTGATGACTGTCGCTTTAAATTCAAATGAGATTGTGCTGTTTTCAGAAGTGGGCGGAGCTACAGACACCTGTGCATCTATGTCGCTCCTGTCGCTGTTCATCTAAAACTACGCATCTATAATCCTCTTAGTCTATGCTGACATTATCTTCAGCAGCTCAAACACTCTAATGGCTAATGGACAGACGGCTGCTTCTCACTCAGGGCTGCTGTTTATGCTAATGAGATGGAGAGATGGGCACTAGTAGGCGGGGCTTTCCCCCTCTGATGACACATACAAAGTGAGAATGTCAATCAAAGTGTTTCTGATTAGAATTAACACAATTAATTCATGTTCACCATTAGAAGCTGGAGATATTCACACACTGCTGACACACAACTGTGCTTAAACCTCTATAAAAGGCACGTTCGAAAAACAGGTGCCTTTAAAATTGAAAAATAAAGTTTTTACTATGTATAATCATGTTCTAACTTAAAATTACACAAGCTATTTTAGGTCGATTTAACATAATATAAGTTCAATGAACTCATGGGGTTAATTTGATTCAGCTTAAAAATTTAAGGCAACCAGGATTATTTACAGAGTATGCATGATAAAAAGATTAAATCATAGTTATAAATATAAGAAAAACATTATTTTGGGGATTTACAGAACGGTTTATGCATTATTATGACAATTTTAGGCAAATAATTGCTTTATTTTTGATTACTGAAACCATATTAATGCGCACATTGTTAACAGTGAATGTTATTGATCAAAGCAATAAAAAAAATAAAATGAAGCAAAACTATAAAATACAACAAAATTAAGATGAGTAAGTAATTTTATAGTAAAGTTGGGTGATTTTAAGGTTTGTTTTGTTATGTTTTTCTAGTCCAAACACATTCACTTTAAGTGCATTGATCGCTAAATTGGCCGTAGTGTAAGAGTGTGTGTGTGTGTGTGAGTGAATAATTGTGTATGGGTGTTTCCCTGTACTGGGTTGCAGCTAAAAGGACTTCCGCTGTGTAAAACATGCTGGAATAGTTGGTGGTTCATTCCGCTGTGAATCGGAAAGATATAGATGGCCAAAGTGACAGATAAAGGGGTAGACTGATGGAGAGAGCGACAGATTAACAGACAGACGATTGAGCGACAGATAAGCAGATAGAGCGACAGCAAGACAATAGAGCAAAAAATAAACAGATAGACGGACAGAGCAACAGATAAACAAAGATGGAAAGAGTGACAGATAGACAAAGAGCAACAGATAAACAGATAGAGCAACAGATAGATTGGCAGATAAACAGATCGATAGAGCGACAGATAGACAAATAAATGGATAGAGCGACAGATAGACGATAGAGCGACAGATAAACATATAGATGGATAGAGAAACAGATAGATGATAGATTGGCAAATAAACATAGATCGATAGAGCAACAGATAGACAAATAAATGGATAAAGCGACAGATAGACGATAGAGCGACAGATAAACATAGATCGATAGAGCGACAGATAGACAAATAAATGGATAGAGCGACAGATAGACGATAGAGCGACAGATAAACATAGATCGATAGAGCAACAGAGAGAAATAAATGGATAGAGCGACAGATAGATGATAGATTGGTAGATAAACAGATCGATAGAGCAACAGATAGACAAATAAATGGATAGAGCGACAGATAAACAGATCGATAGAGCGACAGATAGACAAATAAATGGATAGAGCGACAGATAGACGATAGATTGGCTGATAAACATAGATCAATAGAGCAACAGATAGACAAATAAATGGATAGAGCGACAGATAGACGATAGAGCGACAGATAAACATATAGATGGATAGAGCGACAGATAGATGATAGATTGGCAGATAAACATAGATCGATAGAGCAACAGATAGACAAATAAATGGATAGAGCGACAGATAAACATAGATCGATAGAGCGACAGACAGACAAATAAATGGATAGAGCGACAGACAGACGATAGAGCGACAGATAAACATATAGATGGATAGAGCGACAGATAGATGATAGATTGGCAGATAAACATAGATCAAGAGCAACAGATAGACAAATAAATGTATAGAGCGACAGATAGACGATAGAGCGACAGATAAACATATAGATGGATAGAGCGACAGATAGATGATAGATTGGCAGATAAACATAGATCAATAGAGCAACAGATAGACAAATAAATGTATAGAGCGACAGATAGACGATAGAGCGACACATAAACATATAGATGGATAGAGCGACAGATAGATGACAATGCGACATAGATAGATAAAACATATGCTGGAATAGATGGCGGTTCATTCTGCTGTGGTGACCCCTGATGAATAAAGAGACTAAGCCGAAGGAAAATGAATGAATGAATGAAACATTTCCAAACTACTTTAAATTGAAAACAAGTTTTTATAATGTATAATAGGAACTATAAAATCATAAAACGGTAAAATAGCTAAATAACTATATAAATTATAATTAATAACAATTTAATACTACAACACAATTTTAATGATTGTGCATTATTTAAGAGATTGAGGGTTCATGCTGTAGTGTTATTTAAAAATCTTAGACAAGTAACTAAAAATAAAACCAAAAGCATGTCAATTTGAAGTTTTACAACGCATAATAGAAAATAATAATAATAATAAAATCAAAAACAGTTAAACGTAATTAACGACATCAATACACTGTTTTTATAAATGTGGATTATAATGGGAGATTTAGGGTTTATGATGTTATTATAACAACCGTAGGCTAATAATAGAGTTCTGGGAGCCCAGGCCCATTTGTAGAAATCAGCCTCAAATATAATTAAATAAAAAAACATCAACTTCCCCAACAGCTGATTTCATTTCTCTTCGACGGCGACTGTTTAGTTATTAAATCACCTGTTTTTGTTCCACTGCTCTTAAAAAATGGCTATTCATTTCACCAGCTGCACACACTACAACATCAAGAGTCCTTATGAAGGTGACGTGGGGTATTTGGAGCGGGCCCAGAACACACACACACATAAAGTGTGCTACTATATATTACACTCCTACTGTAGACTCCTGAAAGCTGAAGTGCCATGGTCATCATTCAGCAGCATTTAAACAACACTACCGTGCACGAGTGTGTGTTTGTCTAATAAAGGAGGGATCAATTCAACAACAAAAGCCATAGCTAGAATGATAGAGTGATAAAAGCAACAACGAAATAGAGGGATTGAGAGATCAATGGATCGAGCATTGTATATCTGGAGAGTGATAGATAGATAGATAGATAGATAGATAGATAGATAGATAGATAGACAGACAGACAGACAGACAGACAGACAGACAGACAGACAGACAGACAGATAGATAGAACGATAGATAGATAGAACAATAGATAGATAGATAGATAGATAGATAGATAGATAGATAGACAGACAGACAGACAGATAGAACGATAGATAGATAGATAGAACGATAGATAGATAGATAGAACGATAGATAGAACGATAGATAGAACGATAGATAGAACGATAGATAGATAGATAGATAGATAGATAGATAGATAGATAGATAGATAGATAGATAGATAGATAGATAGATAGATAGATAGATAGATAGATAGATAGATAGATAGATAGATAGATAGATGGAAGGACGGACGGACGGATGGACAGATGGACGGACAGACAGACTGACAGAGCAACGGATAAAGGGATAGATGTACAGAGCAACGGATAAACAGACAGAGCAACAGAGTGACAGATAAACAGACAGAGCAACAGATAAATGGACAGGGTGATAGATAAATGGACAGAGCGAGAGATAAGCAGATAGGCTGATAGATAAATAGATAGACAGAGTGACAAATAAACGGATAGAGCGACAGATAAACAGACAGAGCAACAGAGCGACAGATAAATGGACAGAGCGAGAGATAAGCAGATAGACTGATAGAAACAGATATACTGTAGATGGACAGACAGACAGACACTAATTAACCAACTAACCGGGAGGAAGGAAAGGAACGATGGAAGGGAGAGAGGGATGGGCGGATGGATGGATGGATGGAGTGATAGATACACAGATAAATAGAATGTTAGACAGAAAAAAAAAAGAGTTAAACACAGATAGACAGATAAAGCGATAAAGGCATAGACAGAGCAATGAATAGACATATAGTGATAGATAACTAGATAGAGTAATAGACAGATCAGTGTCCTGCAGACGAGTGCAGATCTCCATCATGTGTCCTGCTCTTCAGTGCTCAGTCCATCAGATTTTCTCCATGTGAATCCCTCAACACAGCAGCTGCCCTCAGACAGCCCCATCTCTGATCTATTTTCATTGTTTATCCTCATGTTTCCTGCTCCTACATATTCTGAATGTTTCTTAAATATAAGATATTTTTTAAAATGAACATCTTTTAGAGCAGTAAACGATGCTCTAACATACATGAACCGCTTTTTATGCCATGATACTTTTATCCAAGGTTATCATACTGTCAGAATCTTAGCGGCCCATGCCTAGACTCTACAGTGGCGGCTCCATCAGATGTTTTCGGTGTGGTTTACCGCAGTAATTCCCTGCCCTTGCCCAGTCCATCTCTGCTGTGCCATCTGCAGCTCAGGCTTGGGCAGTAAAGCATCTCGAGCCGTGATTCGGGCACATTACGCCTCCGCCAGGGGCTGCCAGATGGCACTGCCCACTGAGAGGGTTTTACTGCCGCTAAAGACGCCTGGGCATCCACGGTGCCCGCTCCATCTCCACACCATTGCCAAATGCTCTTCAACACACACACACACACACACACACACACACACTGCACTCATGATTAGCAGACAACAAACACTCCTTTAGCATCCGCCAGGCCTGCTGAACTCAAAGAAATGACCTTCGCTGCTTGTGTAAATGACTTGAATCAACACAATTCTTAAGTTTTGCTTGGGATAACTTATTTGCTTTATGTTCAATCCACTTAAATGTAAAATCTAATACGTAAATGGACTTGTGTTGGGATAACTTGAAGGAATTGTGTGCAATAACTTGCCTATCCTTAAAGAACTCAAGGAGGAACACACAGGTTGATCTCATTCAAATACTGCACATAGAAAGAGCCCGCTATGGAAATATCGGCAAACTTGAGGAGTTTTACAATACATGGCAACCATTCCTTGATCACCTACACCAATACAATGCTGATTCTGACCTGCAGTGTAGTGCTTAAAGGGGTAGTTCACCCAAAAATGGAAATTTACTGACTATTTACTCTCCCTCAAGTGGTTTCAAACCTTTATGACTTTCACACACAAAAGGAAGATATTTTGAAAAATGTTAGAAACATGTCACCATTGACTTCCATAGTACGAAAAAAAAATACTATCAAGGTCAATGGTTACCAGTTTTGATTTACATTATTTATTACACGCACAAGAAAAACATTAACAAGCGCAGAAATGTTAAATGAAGTGCCCCCTGGTGGATTCAAGAGAAATGGCATATATATATATATATTTTTTAAAGATTTATTTTTGGCCTTTTTGTCTTTATTAGATAGGACAGTATAGAGACAGGAAGCGAAGATGGAGAGAGAGAGAGGGGAGTAGGATAGGGAAATGTCCTCGAGCTGGGATTCGAACTCGGGACGCCCTGACGTGCTACTGCACCATATGTCGGCGCGCTAACCACTAGGCTATTGCGCCAACGAAATGGCATATTTGAGAATACATTTGAGATTTTTTTTGTTATTATTATTTACAGTTAATATCTGGTCATCTATATCCTGTTTACTCTATTATTTACGTTTCTTTTTTCCTAAATTATTATTCTTTTATTTGTTTTTATTATGTATTAATTACATAATTTGTTTCATGCACATGAGGACGACGTTAATATTCGCAGCAATGTCCACAGTGCTCTCTAGTGGATTCATGCAAAATGGCACACAATTTTTTTTTCTCAATTATGATTCTTTCTTTTTGTAATAAATATTTATTATTTACGTTTTTTATTTTACGTGCACCAGAAAGATGTTATTATTCGCAGAAATTTACACGGCGCCTTCTGGTGGATTCACAAAGAAATGTTAAAAGACATTTTTTCTTTAATATTCCTTTTTGTAATTATTATGTATTATTTACGTTATTTATTTTACACGCACGAGACAGACGTTAAGAAGAATTGAACTGCCCACAACGCCCTCTAATAGCAAGTATTAGAAAACATGTCCTAGCAATGTATTTGAGATTGTCATAATTGCACACAGAGCCCTCTAGTGGATTAGTGAAAAAAACTGCAAGATGACGTAGTCCAGGACTTTCTGCTTTCCTGAAAATTACGTCAGCTACGATCAGCTGTATAAGAATAAAGATGATAGAGATGGATCAAACGTGAAGCGAATAAACAAACGCAATATGTGGCAATATCTTTGTTATTTTTAAGTTATCCTGGATATTTACCAAGCATTAAAGTCTGCATGAACCGGAAGCTGCAACTGTTTTTTATTGTATTGTGATGCAGTTACTAGAGAAATGCAATAGTAAAAGAGAAAATGGTGGGCGTGGCTTGTTTTCTCTACTGTGAGCTGATTGGCTGTAGGAGAAAAGGGTTTGGGGAGAGTTAATACAACCTAACAGACTCCTGCTCACCATTTCTGTTTGTTGTTAAAACTGACAGCTGGAGGGGCGTGGTTAAGTATGTTAGCCCCGCCCAACACCTAAGATATACGTTATCTGAGAATTTAACTGAAAACAAACGTGTGCAGCTTCAGTTTTCAATTAAAGATGACAAGGGCAAACTAGTATTTGTTTTCTTAATGACATGCACAGACGAAGTGTTCAGCTCAAAAATCAATATGGTTCGTTTTGATTTCATGTGGACTTTAAAGTATATTTATAGCGCTAATTGACCGTGCCATTTCTTCTTTACTCTGTGATATTAAACAAATCTGATCACAATTTATTTAAAAAACTATGCTATTAAGTCAATTTAGAGTAAAGATATGTCAGTAAATCTCGGTTTTACTGAGAGTAACTATCACACTTGTACTACTGCAATAGTAAACACCTAATAGTAAGTACAATAATTCAATCCTTTTTTATCATAGGGCAACATTTTCATTATATTACAAACAATTATATATCACACACCCCTAGTCCAGGGTATATATTTGTCAGTTCTCAAAAATGTAGCCCTGGGCACATATCTCCAATGAGCCCGAGTTGCCTAATTAGCAGGCAAACTATTCTTTAGCATCCACCGGGGCCTGCTGAAAGCGTAAAGATGGAGAAGAGAGAGAAAGAGAGAGAGAGAGAAACAAACTGCCTTTCATTATCAGACTCGTCCACAGAGACAGATCTCTCCGTTCCTGTCATAAAGCTGCTGCTAACGGCCTACAGACTGCAGATGATGACCACAGAACACTGAGTTGGTTGGATTTGTTTTCCTTATGGCCGCTCAATGGTAAAGCTGAAATGTGTTGCAGCCCTCCAACACTAACTTATCAAAGCGATGGCATTTAGTGCATTAACATAATAGGGAGAAGAACGGAAATGAACACAAAGGAGAAAAAGACTGATGTAGAAACTGGGAAATCTACCACAATGCATCAGTGCTGATCGGGTGGATGGCTTTCAGATGACTGGATCATTATTTTAGCTAACGTGTGTTTAAATACATTTAGAAATCCTTCAAGACACTCATAATGCAATTTTAATTGTTTAACTGCTTGCCTCCCCTGTTTATTCTTATTATCTGGTCATCTACATGCTACTTTTTTACTGTACTATTTGCTTCTTTTTTTTTTATTATTATTATTATTATATATTTTTTTTTAATTCAAGTCCTCTTTTTTAATTAATTTACTTATTATTTATGTCTCTTTTACCTTAATTAGTACTATAATTAGTTATTATTTACATTAATTTATTTAATTCCTCTTTTTTATTTAATTTACTCTGTTTCTTTTATAATTAATATTTAATTTATTTTGTGTCTTTTTATTATTATTATTATTAATATTAACATTATTATTATTAATATTAAAATTATTTTTAAATTCCTCTTTTATTTAATTTATACTAATATTTGTGTTTCTATTTATTATTATTTATTTATTTAATTCCTCTTAATTTATTCTAATAGTTTTGTTTCTTGTTATTATAATTATTATTATTATTTACATTTTTTAAATCCTCTTTTTATTAATTTTTTTCTGTGTTTCTATCCATTATTATTTATTTAATTCTTCTTATTTAATTTACTCTAATATTTATGTTTCTTGTTATTATTATTTTTTATAAATTTTATTCCTGTTAATTTGTTATTTATGTTTCTTTTTATTATTATTATTATTATTTACATTTTTAATTCCTCTATTTTACTTAATTTACTCTAATATTTGCTTCTTTTTATTATTAATAATTATTTATTGAATTACTCT
>NC_079448.1:55764793-55769793 GCF_903798145.1 Danio aesculapii | reverse complement strand
TTAGTGATTTAGCACACTCATATAGCCAGCTTAGAACTGTAGGAAATGTGCGACACACACTGTTGTCTTGCTGGATTTGATGTGTTTAGTGATGTGAAAGCATGGATATACAGTAGACTGCATTAGTGATGCTCGTGCGGTCAAAGGGGATCGCTTCAAACAACAATACAGGGTGGGCCATTGATATGGATACACCTTAATTAAATGGTCGGTGATATTAACGTCCTGTTTGTGGCACATTAGTATATGTGAGGGGGCTCATGACAGAATAAAGTTACGTTGAAACCAAGCACACCGTTGTTTTTCTTGTGAAATTCCTAATAAGTTTGATATGTCACATGACCCTCTTCCTATTTAAAAAACAAAAGTTGGATCCAAGATGGCCGACATCAAAATGGCCACCATGGTCACCACCCATCTTGAAAAGCTTGCCTCCTCACATATACTAATGTGCCACAAACAAGACTAATATCACCAACCGTTCCCACTTTATTAAGGTGTATCCATATACACGGCCCACCCTGTACTAGTGGGTAAATCTACTACCTTAAAAGCAACAAGTTCACTTTATTGAAAATAAAAACTGCTCTTAAATTTACTTTAAATACTCTTATTCTAGTCATTCTTAAAACAGCTTTAAATATTTTAATGAGGACTTCCTTAAAATAATAACAATAATAAATAAGTAATTAATAAGTAATGCACACTTAAAAGCGATTTTTTGTCAGCGCCAGTAGCCTAGTGGTACTGCATGCTGACATATAGCATGTTCACGGCGAGTTTGATTCCCGGCTTTGCCGATCCTTCCCCTCTCTCTGCTCCCAATGCTTTCCTGTCTGAATTCTCTACTGTCCTGTCATAATAAATGAGAAAACCCCCTAAAATATAGTACATTTACATGGACACCAGTAATCAGAATTGAATGCGATTAAGACAATACTCTGATTAAGAGTCTGATTAACCAACTCTCCATCATTCCCCTTCTCTTTTCAGAAGGGATGGTGGGCCTAACCAAAGATTACCATGGGCCAAGTTTGGGCACTTCTGGTATATACACACACATGGCTGTTTGACACTATTCTTCCCCAACCACCCATCTAATCATATATTGTTTTTATATTTATTTATAGTCAGTGTTGTGTATTGAGAAGCAATATCACTCCTCAACACACAATAGAAACATGATTTATGAACATCACTAAATAACGACACGATTAATTTTCATAACTTATGATTATTGTATTCTTCAATGCACATGATAAAACATGGTTTTAAAAACGACTGAAAATGCAGTTATCTGTTTTGGCAAATCAGCTCTTCATATGTCAGTGTGTTTGATAGCTGGATGACATCATCTGTGGTGCATCATGGGTGTGGAGGGAGAAGCTGAAGATAATCTCAACAGAAACACATGCAGTCCATTAACAACATTACACTGCCTCCAATCACTAAAATCCACATTATTTACGTCTATACTGTCCCAAAAAATATTCAGTGCACTGACAGGCCAAAAGTCTGGACTTTAATTCAGCGTTCACATGTTAAACTGACAGTTGAGAGATTTAAAAGTGTTACAAAGGAGTTCTATTTAATTCAAACTGCTGTTCTTTTGAAGTTAACTGACTTTAGAATCCCAAGAAATACAATGTATCAGTTTCCACAACAATAGGAAACACGACTGTTTTCAACATTGATCATCATCAGAAATGTTTGTATGTAAATGAGCCTTAAATTTATACAAGTGAAATTGTTTTTCAAGTCAACTCAACTTACATCAGACTGACTACATATATTAAAGTTGGTGTAACTTAAAAACAAAACTAGCTGAAATCTGATTTAAGCCCTGCTCACACTGTGAGATTTCAGCCACGATTTTATCATCTGAGACAAATTTGAGAAATCCTAAAAGATTCCAGAAATCCTGGACTAAAATCTGTGATTTTTGATCGTTGGACAGTCGCTTAGTGTCTGTTGCAATCAGATTTTCCCGCCGATGAAGTCAGAAGATTTCAGACACTTTCAGTGTCAATCCATGAACCAATAGGAGCGCAGAATCTGATGATGCAATCTATTCAACAATTCAAATGACGGCGGAGAAATGTCAAGAGTCTTCTCACCTTCCTGGTTTTATTATTGAGACACTCTGTGAGCAAAATCGTCACTGCAGATTGTTTACGTCAGGGGTCACCAAACTTGTTCCTGGAGGGCCGGTGTCCTGCAGATTTTAGCTCTAACCTTAATCAAACACACCTGAACAAGCTAATCAAGGTCTTAATAGGTATACTTGAAACACCCAGGCAGGTGTGTTGAGGCAAGTTGGAACCAAACCCTGCAGGCCCTCCTGGACACCTGCCCTCCTGGACCAAGATTGGTGACCCCTGGTTTACGTTTACTGTGAGGAATCATTTCCGAACGCGGGATAGTGAAAGCGTCACGGGTGGATGATGTCAAACTCCGGGGGCATTTTCTTTTGTGTTTGGCGCATCTTCATTGTGGTTCAGTCTGACATTATGACAGCTGAAATCTTACAGTGTGACATGAGAAGCCATGTTCGTGCAGTCTACAATCGTTTAGGATGATATAAGAAATAAATGAAATAAAATATGCAGTTATTTTTATTTCAATGTATATGTATGTCATTTCAAACAGCTGTGTTGTTTTTTAATAAATAAATAGATTGAGGTTAAAATAAAATACGTAATCAAATAAGATCAAGTCATTTTCTTTTGTTAAATATTCAAGCTTATTTATTGCATATAAACAGTGTAAGTCAGAATTATTAGCCCAGAATTCAGTCATATTTTTTCTTAATTTCTGTTGAACAGAGAGAAGATATTGTCAACATTTCTAATCATAAAAGTTTTAATAACTCATCTCTAATAACTGGTTTATTTTCTCTTTGTCATGATGACAGTAAATAATATTAGACTAGATATTCTTTAAGACACTAGTATTCAGCTTAAAGTGACATTTAAAGGCTTCACTAGGGTAATTAGGGTAAAGTTAGGGTAATTAGGCAAGTCATTGTATAACAGTGGTTTATTCTGGAGACAATCCAAAACTAATATTGCTGAAGGGGCTAATATAATAATATTGAAATTAAAAACTGCTTTTATTCTAGCCGAAATAAAACAAATAAGACTTTCTCCAGAAGAAAAAATATTAGAGGAAATACTGTGAGAAATTCCTGAATCTGTTCAACATCATTTGGGAAATATTTAGAAAAAAATTCACAGGACGGCGAATAAATCTCTTTTTAATAACTCTAATTAAGTCCTTTTGTACATTTTCTTGATGTATAAAAACGTACTAATCGTGAAAGACATCGTTACCATGAAATAAACGTTCTCATACCGCGAAATAAAACCGGCTCCTACACTGCAGATCAGATTCATGGATCTTCATAGAGAAATCAATAAGCTGTTAATCTGCTGGTGTTTTTCTGTGCAGCTTCTCCGGCATGTCTGGCCTGTAGCCTCATCTACACAGCCGCTCCGGCCTCTCGTCAGGGGGGTTTTCTGACCCGTTTGGACACGTCGAGGCTAGATTTCACCCTGCGGAGCCGGACGGAGGATAAATCGCACTCATTGAGGCGCACATCAGGGCCGCTGTACACCGCTGTGTGCATCAGGAGGTGAGCTGGACTACATCTCAACCTGTAGATCACGAATCACCTCCTCATACGGCTCTGCAAATATGACCTTTCTTTACTCAAAAGAAATTACGCTGGCTGTTGTCACGCGGGCTGAAACAACACAATTCTCTAGGTTTTTTTGAGACAACTGAATTGTTTTATGTTCATTCCAACTACATTTATAAAAACACAACAAGTTAATTCCTAAAACGATCAAATAAACTTAATTCATTCATGTTGTCCTGATACAAATCTGTTAAGTGTGACCCAGCATTGTTACCGTGATCTACTTATCACCCAAAAAAAGTGCTTGTTCAAACAACTTATTAAATATGAGTTAAAACAACACAATTCTGTTTTATTTTGGGACAGTTTAATTGTTATTGTTGTAGTTGTTCTGTTGGAAGTGGAGCTATCATGAAAAATGCAATCACTGCAGTCAACGGTGTGTGAATATAACCAGCTTCTAATTAACTGTGTTTTATATGATCAAACTTGATAAAAACAGCCTGCAGAAACACTTTGATTGACATTCTCCCTTTGTACGCGTCATCAAACTCTCTAATTCAGTCTAATTTATAATCTTTAGTCTAATTTAGAGTAAAAACTCCATCTAGGTGCAGACATACAAGCCTGTATTTTAACAATCTGGATGCAAAGTCTAAAGCTCATGGCGCAAAAGCATTAAGGTGGTGTCTGAATCCACTTTTGCTATTTTAAGGATGGTAAAATCCGCTCTACGCCCCGGCGCATGGTCTAACAGGGTTGAGCTTATTCTCTTAATGAGTTCTGGGTGTGTTTTGAGCATAACCTGCATTAAACCAATCAGAGTCTCGTCTCCCATTCCCTTTAAGAGTCAGTTGCGTCACACCATGCCGTATTAACATGCTAGTAACATGGTGGACTTTGTAAGTGTAAAAACTGAACGCTTCACTAGTGAGAAAACAGTTAAACAGAGCATCTGCAGTACCAGGATAAAGAACGAGCCTCCTCCATTCAGCCTCTTTACTTTACTTTTACTCTTTACTCCTTTACTTTGGTGGAGTGAGGAAAGAGTGGAAACTCACTCCACTGAACACATCCATTAGCCCACATATTTAATCTCTTTTGTTAAGTGCAAAGATTTGCTCTAAACTATTTCTAAATTCAGTTCTAATCTCCAGCAGAGGAATAAAGAAACAATAATAATGAAGTGTGGTCAAAACACTGAGTTATATCCAAACACACGTCCTGTTCTGATGCCCCATATGGTGATGCAGACGTCTTCAAAACCCCCCAGCTGGACACATCTAACCTTGTGTTTATTAAAGCAAATATAAACATGCATATAATCAATAATACTGCTGATAATAATAACATTATACAG
>NC_079448.1:55747293-55757293 GCF_903798145.1 Danio aesculapii | reverse complement strand
GATCGACTTAGAAAGTCAGAACCTGTTCTGTAATGATTTGTTCAGCTGTAGTTTTAAACATACACTGAATAATGCTGTTTTTCTCCTCTAAGGGCTTGTTATGCAGTCTCTGTCGCCATCTTGTGGCGGAACATCAACTGTCTTTGCTCTGCTCAGTATGACAGGCTAATGGCCGCTGACGCGCTGAATGTATGAAATATTTTAAAATAGGCTCTATCCTTATAAATGAACTGCATAGCTGCAATCTAAACTACTACATTCTCACCTAAAAAGCCTCAAAAAATAAAATAAAAGCCTCTTTTATAAATATTTATATATAACGTCCATCCAACTTCTCTAATTTTGACTATAACGCAATAATGTGCAGCTTTACTTTTTGCACTATATACTGTTTTGCATCTGTACAACTCTGTTTTGCACTCCTTACCGTGTCCATAAGTGCAACTGTATTGTTTACAATTTTATTTTTAACCTTTATTTTAGACTATATTACATGTGTAATTGTATTTATTGTCATTTCTTTTTAAAATTCTACTTTTGCACCCACTTTATATTAAGTGTCCTTAACTAATATGTACCTACACAGAAATTAATAATTCGTAATAATGTACTTAGTGTAAATACATGTCTTTACTGCTTTTATGTAATTAAATATTTAATTAACTTCTGTAATTACATTTGTAAATACACTGTTGACCATTCCTTAAACCACCCTTAAACCTACCCATACCACCAAACCTGTTCATAACCCTACCCCTATCTCAACTCGTATGATATTGCTCATATATATATATATATGATTTTTTTTTTTTTTGGGGGGGGGGGGGGTGTAAGTGTGGTGGTGCCCTTTAGTTATAGCCTCAGTCAAAGTTAATTCAGTGTGTGTGGTTATTAGACTCAGTGTACAAGCTAGGAACTTTAAACTAGCACACAGTTGGCTGTAAAACTCTATATAGACACAGATGATTTTGTAACTACCACTCTGACATACTCTGGCACATTTAGTAATGTTGATTCCTCAACAGTAGTCTCTGCTTGGTCTGTGTCCGAGTCATACATGTACAGCTGAATGCTGGTCCTCTCACTCATGTTGCTTCTCTCTGTTTGCCTGTCTGTTGCCAAACACGAAGCGGGGGAGCTCTTGGCTCCGCCCCCTTGTTAAGTTGGGCGGGAAGTCGAAACTAAAGCTGCGTCTCAAATGGCACACTATACACTCATGCACTATGTACTTATCTACTTACACACTTAGCAGCATAGTATATGTATGTAGCACTAATGTTTTTTTACTAAGCGGAAATTCAAACCATTTCCCTAATGATGTTTGACGGTTGCCAAATCAGTGAAATAAATGGCCAAACTACCAAATAATATCAGCCATGAGTATAACCGCATTCACCATCAGGAGGCGCTATAATCAATCTCGTAGGAAAATTTAGCTTTCACCAACCAAATTAAATAAAGTAATCCAACATGTGCGCCCGATAGCTCCGCCCCTTCCGCTACCTGAGCAAAGCTGCGGTCGTTGAGTGCGGGAAGTGTCCATCCGGCTAAATGAGTGCATCATCCGGGTAATTAAAGTGCACTTATTATTTATTAATATTTAGTTTTCAGTGTGAACGCACTCCTTACACTATTTATACTACAAAATGGCGAAGAATAGTGCATAAGTATGCGATTCGGGACGCAGCTTAATTTTCATGTGAAGCAACACACCCCTAAAACAGCGAGCTGTGACCACGCCCCCAAAATCACACTTTAACACACGATAATAAAACAATCTGAAGTGTGTTTTGAACTGAACCTAAACTGGCACACTCAGAAGAACCATAATATTAATGTTACACCTTAATAAAGGGGTAAACTAGGTGCTCTTTACACTAAATAGGGGCTCTTCAGCATAAAATATATTGAGTTCAAGGTGAGGGAAAAGTAGTTTTTTACACAGACATTTAAAAGCACATATTCTAGAGCAGTAAGACACAATACCGTGATATTTCTATCCAAAGTTATCACACCGTCAGAATCTTCTAGAGGCCCATGCCTAGTCAAACAGCCATATTCAATCACTAGTGTTCTAGTCCTGTCCTGGTTCATCTCTCTGCTCTGACTCTGCCACTGAATCTCCAAAACACCAGCCGTCTGTGTGTGAAGCGCAGGTCTGGTGCGGTTCTGCAGCTGATGGAGGTGCAGCGTGTGGAAACGACCCAGTGGACGAGCTTGGGTTAATGAGAAATGACCACTGGAGAACTTTACACTCCGCATGGTCACAGCACTGCCTCATTTCACCTGCAGCTGTCACTGTTTTTAGCAGACACACACACACACACACACCATCAGGCCTCAGGAACACACATACACACACACACACACACACACACACACACACACAGAGCAAGAATGAGAACTAGAGGCATGCACAGAGAAAGCAAGAATGAGAACTACATACACACACACTTGCTTTGTGTTTGTGTCTAGTTCTGCATGTGTGTCTCTCTCTAGTTCTCTTCTGTGTTCTTGCTCTGTGTGTTTGTCTAGTTCTATTCTGTGTGTGTGTGTTTGTCTAGTTCTCGTTCTCTGTGTGTATGTCTCTCTAATTCTCATTTACAGAGTGTGTGTGTGTACTGACTGAGGGCCGAGACGGGCCCCATGAGAGAGAAACACACTGAGTTATTGACCCAGACAAACAGGCCACCTGCCCCACACACACCAGCGTCATTAATACTATACAGTACACACACACACATACATGTACAAACAGACCACACACATACACACAAACTCATGCATGCACACACAGACCCATACACACACATCCTCACATAGGTCAAAACAATAACACACACACACAAACACTCGCTCACATCAAGCACTTGCACATCAAACACACCTCTAGAACACACACACACACTCTCACACTAGACACACACAAACCAAAACACACCTCTGGAACACACACACACACAAACCAAAACACACTTCTGGATCGCACACACACACAGTCTCACACCAGACACACACAGACCAAAACACACCTCTGGAACACACACTGACCAAAACACACTTTTGGATCGCGCACACACACACTCTCACACCAGACACAGACAAGCCAAAACACACCACTAGAACATACTATAACACACACATTAAAGCACTCGCACACCAGGCACACACAACCTAAAACACACCTCTAGAATCCAAAACACACTCAATGCACAAACACACACAGTCCAAAACACACCTCTAGAACACACACTTTCCATGTAACAACACACACTCCAGAGTGTGTGTCAGATGATTGAGATCCAGCAGTAAAAGGGTTGCATCACTGTCCTGAATATCTCACATTAAACACATGCTGCTCCTGAACGTCATACATGTACAGTATCGCTCCGTCTCTAACACACACACACACACACACACACGTACGTACATAAAATCAGCCTCTTTAACACCATCTCTCCTGCCTCTGACTCATCTCCACTTCTAAGAGCTCATCATTTTTTTCAATTTTACCCCGGCTGCCCAGTAATGTCCTTCTTTTATTGCAAATCTATACTCTTAATCTGGCCGGCACCGATGGGCGCGCGGCTCGATCAATACAGCGCGATTGCTGGGAAGAGTCCAGAGAGGCTGATAACCAAAAACCAGCCCGCCGCCCCCACAGGGTTAAACTCCGACACAGACATATATGTGCACACACACACACACACACACACACACACACACACGGTTAAGGTAAGGGTTAAGCTGAAGTTCACACACACACACACACACACACACACACACACACACACACACACACACACACACACACACCAGTACATGAATTGTTTTAGTATTGCGGATACATTTCAAGCACTTTGCTTTTATTTTACTTAACTAATATACAATTCGGGCGACGCAGTGGCGCAGTAGGAAGTGCTGTTGCCTAACAGCGAAGAAGGTCGCTGGTTCGAGCATCGGCTGGGTCAGTTGGCATTTCTGTGTGGAGTACAGGTGAATTGGGTAAGCTAAATTGTAAATAGTGTACGAGTGTGAATGGGTGTGTATGGGTGTTTCCCAGAGATGGGTTGCAGCTGGAAGGGCATTCGCTGTGTAAAACGTGTGCTGGATAAGTTGTCGGTTCATTCTGCTGTGGCGACCCCAGATTAATAAAGGGACTAAGCTGAAAAGAAAATGAATGAATGAATAATATATATATATATATATATATACATAATTCATCAGAATGTGATGTAAGGGGATTTAAGAGACTTTGAACGTGGCATGGTTGTTGTTGCAAGACGGGCTTCTCTGAGTATTTCAGAAACTGCTGATCTACTGGGATTTTCATGCACAACCATCTCTAGGGTGTACAGAGAATGGTCGGACAAAGAGGAAATATCCAGTGAGCGGCAGTTCTGTGGGCGCAAATGCCTTGTTGATGCCAGAGGTCAGAGGAGAATGACCAGACTGGTTCCAGCTGATAGTAAGGCAACAGTAACTCAAATAAGCACTCGTTACAACCGAGGTCTGCAGAAGAGCATCTCTGAACACACAACACGTCCAACCTTGAGGCGGATGGGCTACAGCAGCAGAAGACCACACCGGGTGCCGCTCCTGACAGCTAAGAACAGGAAACTGAGGCTACAATTCACACAGGCTCACCAAAACTGGACAATAGAAGATTGGAGAAATTGCATCTCTTTGCAAATAAAAACTTAAATAATAAAAAAAAAAAGATGCATCCAGGACCTGAATGAAAGCATGAAGAGATAAGAGGAGAGGATTATGAACACACACACAGAGCAGAGGTCAGCAAGGCCACACAGAAACGCATGTTCACTCTTATCTGTGGTCTCGGTTCAGTGCTTTTCCCTGAAGATGAAGAGCTGTATTATGATCAGGTCTGAGGTTGGACGGAGATGATAATTACAGCACACTGACAGCTCTGCACAATTTATAGGCCAGCTAAGAGAACTCTAATCGCAATATTAGCTTGTATTAACACCTGTTATTAAGCACACCCAGCCATATTTCACTTCATCTGCAAATAGCATGTAATGCCAGTTCTTGTCAGAGGTCATGAGATGTGAACTTTGACCTTTCTGACCTGCACTTAACCCCTAACTGAGGGTGCGACTCAATCAGCTTCCTTGTTCAGCAGTCAGGGCACTGGTTATGGAGTTATACTGTAAGGATAACCTATTATACCCCTTTCTGAAGTAAAATACAGTCAAAATTATATATTTTTTTCTTTTCGTTTTTAAATATTTCCCAAATGATGTTGAACAGATTCAGGAATTTCTCACAGTATTTCCTCTAATATTGTTTCTTCTGGAGAAAGTTTTGTTTGTTTTATTTCAGCTAGAATAAAAGCAGTTTTCAATTGTTTTAAAGCCATTTTAAGCTCAATATTATTAGCCCCCTTCAGCAATATTAGTGTTGGATTATCTCCAGAACAAACCACTGTTATACAATGACTTGCCTAATTACCCTAACTTTACCCTAATTAACCTAGTTAAGCCTTTAAATGTCACTTTAAGCTGAATACTAGTGTCTTGAAGAAGATCTAGTCTAATATTGTGTGCTGTCATCCAAGGTTATTGTAGTTAAAGAAAACTAACGAGAAAATGAAAACTAAAGTTTAAAATAATTGTCGTTAACTGAAATAAAAATAAAAACGAGAAACTGAAACTATATTGTGTACATACGAAACTAACTACAAGTATAGCAAAAAAAACCCTTCATTTTCGTCTTTGTAAATGTATTTAATACATAATTTTACTGTAAACCTTTTAGAAATAAATCTAATCCGCGCTGTAGGTGTTTGACTCGTATAGCACCTCAGAGTCTGTAATCCAGAACGAGCCGATTCTCCTCCAGTCATCCCTGCTGTTGTTCCCGCGACAAAAACAACGAGTGGTCATGGCAGCAGCACGGTGACACATTAAATACAGACACTTAAAACTATTACTTTAACACATTTGTGCCCAATAATGGGTTTTATTCCTGTATCGCGATCGCGAATGAATCTTTTTAACCGGATCTTCTAAGTGAACCGGTTGAGCTAGTTCACCAAAATGAACTGAATCATTTTAAAACGATTCGCGTCTCCAGTAAGCACTTATCCACAAGCTACTTTCTTTTTAACAAGCCTGATAATACCCCCCTATAACTCTAAATAATCCAATATATACTCTTATTCAGTTATTAGAACAGTAACGTTACACTGACTGAGATCAAATTTGAGAAGCTGTGAACCGATAGTACTGCGCATGCGTGATTCAGTGAACCGAGCACTAACAGTACATGACAGCCCGCTGTTACTGAACTGAACTTAAACAACTGCAGCGCGGGTAAACCGAGGGCTTAAATGAGAAGATCTGGTGAAAGAACGTGAGTTTATTTTATAACAGAAAATCGTAATGGAGTTTAAATAAGTGAGTCAAGATTCAGTTGGGTTGCAAAAATATACTGTAAGATATTTTTCAGATCATGCCATGGTGATGTTTTAACCGAGTCCAAACATCCACGTTAAAGATCTGAACTACCCATCACTACTGTCTATCTAACCTCAGAAGAAGCCTTGCACACATATTGTACTTAAGGCTGCTGTCTTGTGGACTGCTGTATTTGAATTTGAGGATGGGTAGATGATAGCTAGTGTTCATGTGTTCTCCGAATACAGCTTTCAAAAAAATGTATGGCTCAGTTATTATTATACAATATTTATTCTGTTGATTTTAAATCTTGCACCTAACAAATATCCTCATTTAGGAAAAAAACTAAAACTAATACTGAAACTAATAAAAACTTAACTAAAACTAGTAAATCTGCCTCTAAAAACTAATGAAAACTCACTGAATTTGAAAACAAAGTCAAAACGAAATAGAAACTAAAACTAATGAAAAATCCTAAACTATTATAACCTTGCTGTCATCATGGCAAAGAGAAAAGAAATCAGTTATTAGAAATGAGTTAAGAACCTTTTTGGTTTTAATCCATATTTTGGTGACTGTCGCTTTAAATTCAAATGAGATTGTGATCTTTTTCAAATGAGGGCGGAGCTACAAATGATATTTATGCGATTACAGATTCTAATTTGCATCTTTGAATAGAAATATGATGATTATTTCAGGATGTATTAAGCCTGTAAGCATTTTTAAGCTGCAATCTAGAATGTGCACTGGTTAGAAAGCTAGCCAACTAGGTAGCCTGAATTCATATACATGAAAGCGCAGATTGAGACGCAGCCATTGCATGAGCAGGACAGGAGATGATTGTGTCACCATAATAGCTTTACTTCCCGTGACAGTCAATAATGAGGTAAAATCAAAAGGAATGAAGTGAAGCTGTGCGTGTGTGTGTGTGTGTGTTGTTGTTTATCGTCTCCATTAGTGATAAACATCACGATCAATGAGGTCAAATTGATGAGAGTGAAGCCACAAGCAGGCAGCGTGAAGAATGACTGCTACCAATGCCACCAGCTCTGTGTGTGTGTGTGTGTGTGTGTGTGTGTGTGTACATATGTGAGTGTGTGCATGTGAATATAAAGTGTTTATGTGTGCATGTATTAGTGTGTATTAGGGTTGGGCGATGTCGACCAATTTGGCATCGTACAATGTCTAATGTGAAACATCATAATGAACGATTGCATCATGGTCGTAGGCAGCGGTGAATTAATTATTTATGAATAATTAATTAATTCATATCAAATTCATTATTTGTAGCCTACCATTTCAACTACCTGACCCACATGGTCTTAGTTTTAGCCATAACCAAATCATAAATGACCACCTGTCTATCACTTTTCCCACAGGACTCTGGCATGAATAGGCAGAGTGATGTGTGGCGTTATAATGGCGTCCACAAACTTGGCTGGTAAAAAGGTGCACAACCAACAGGAACCAACCAACAGTATCTGAGGTTTAGCTAACATGACTGAGTACAAGCGTGTAAGCGAAGAATTGAAGCAGTGTACTGACACTGTGACACGTTACCTGATAGATCGAACAGACCGAAGAGTCGTTAGATAGAGACAAGACAAATTAAATATCACGTTAACAACTATAGTGAGACGCCATCCAGCGAGACATCCTTGATAATCTGTCTGACGTGCACTGCTCTCTAGGCTGACTGCTGGAGCTCAGAGTCAGACGCGCACATAGCCTACACTGCAGCGCATGAGTGTGTGTGTGTGGGGTCACGTGATGTGCGTTTTCAGTGGTGTAGTGTGGACGGAGAGCTGTTCAGAAATGCTAGGTGAAACAAGTGTGGATGTGGAGCGTTTTCATTCTGAAATGCCATTTTAAACTAAGATGTATTAGTGTAAACGAGGCCTCAGTGTGTATATTTCACGAGTGGGCTGCTGCTGTGATGGGGGCGGGGTGGAGGATCGTGATGCTGGCTCGGCATCGTGATGTCTATTGGCCATCGAAGATGGACAATGGCATCGTCTAGCAACCCAACCCTAGTGTATATGCATTTATTGTATTGTATTTGTATATGCAGATTTATTAATCAGATATATTTATTAAAATAATATCTTTAGAAATGGAGAAATAATACAATTAAATTCACGCAAAATCTTGCAAAAAAATGTAAAATTACAAACATTTCAACAAAATTGTATATTTTTTGCTTCTCTTGATTTTTGCTCTTTTTAAAAATGTTATTTAATATTTTCCCTAACATATAAATTAGGGTTACTAACATTTGAACCATTATTGTAAGTTATTTTGTTAAATTAGCTCCAGATTTGGCTTCAGTACTAAACCAGAGATCCCCAAAGTAGGGCCAAAGTTGGCCCATGGTAACCTTTGATTTGGCCCACCATCCTATCAGAAAAGAGAGGGAGGATGATGGGGATGTGGTTGGGGTGAATGCCTTTAACAGAGATTGTTATTTGATTAGAGCGTAACTCTTTGTTTCTTTGTTTTATTGCTGAGCTACAAAAAAGTCAACTGAAATTAAATGTTTTTATCAAATGTTGTAAATGAATCAGACTTAAAATGTAAAAAATGTCACTTGACAAAAAGCAATGCACAAGACAACGACGAGGAAATCCAGGCAAAGGCAGGCGCAGGTCGACTAGTGTTTTCAGCACTCCACTGTGGTGTGAATGAGAATGTTTATGTTTTTACAGTAATAATAAGTCCAATGTAAAATGTTAAAATTATGCTGCGTTAATTAATATGAGCCGGCAGCGCAGTGGCGCAATAGGAAGTGCTGTCACCTCACAGCAAGAAGGTCACTGGTTCGAGCCTCGGCTGGATCAGTTGCCATTTCTGTGTGGAGTTTACGCGTGGGTTTCCTCCGGGTGCCCCGGTTTCCCCCACAGTCCAAACACGTGCTATAGGAGAATTGGGTAGGCTAAATTGTCCGTAGTGTATGAGTGTGAGTGAGTGTGTATGGGTGTTTCCCAGAGATGGAAGGTCATCCGCTGTGTAAAACATGTGCTTGATAAGTTGGCGGTTCATTCCGCTGTGGCGACCCCGGATTAATAAAGGGACTAAGCCGAAAAGGAAAATGAATGAATAAATGAATAATAATATGATTTAAAGCGAAGTTTTCATGTTGTTTTTAAATATTAGCGAATAAATTAGGAAATAACCCATGACACATATAATGTCATATGATTTGACATATTCGGTTTGGTATATAATCAGCCCATATTCCTCAATCAAGATTGGTGTTTGGCCCTTTATAAGAAAAGGTTTTGGGCACCCCTGGACTAAACTAATGTAATACTGTAAAACAAAAATAATATTGTAGAGCTTCCTATAGAAAATATTCATTTAAATGAGAAATTTGCGAGGGGTGTACTTACAGTATATATGCTGAGCACTGTATATGCATGCATGTGTGTATATATTTGTGTGTGTTTGTATTGAGTTTATATATGTTGTGGGTGCATCTGTGTGTAAATGTGTTGCATTTTTGTGTATGTGTGTATTTGCGTGCGTGATATTTTTGGAGACACTAGTATTCAGCTTAAAGTGACATTTAAAGGCTTAAC
>NC_079448.1:55667293-55744793 GCF_903798145.1 Danio aesculapii | reverse complement strand
CAACAGGGCAAAGAGTTGAAGCAGCGCCACTCAGAAGCGGATCAGCAGAAGCCCAAAGTAAACACGTGAAGCACTGAGCAACATACAGCAGAAGAGTTCAGCGCGGTCCACATCTCTGAGTGTAGAGCTCCACACACACATTACACACACTGATGATGATCATGTCCTGCTGTAGGGTGCAGGAGCTTCCTCTTATACTGCATGAGTGAGTGTGTTACAGAGGTAGAGATGAAGAAGATAAAGGTGCTCTTACCTGTCGATGATGACGGGATCAGATGGCGTCTCGTTTCGGTTTCCGCAGCTCTTCTTGTCACAACACCGGCTGAAACAGAAGAGACAGCAGAGACATCAGTGTCTGTTAGAGCGGTCCATTACTGAGGAAAAACTACCATCTGACACATTATGACTGATGTTCAATCAATAACTCGGTCTGTGGTGTCATGGTGGCACAGTGGGTAGCATGACTGCCTCACAGCAAGAAGGTCACTGGTTTGAGTCCCAGCTGGGTCAGTTGGCGTTTCTGTGTGGAGTTTGCATGTTCTCCCCATGTTGGTGTGGGTTTCCTCCGGGTGCTCCGGTTTCCCCCACAGTCCAAACACATGCGCTATAGGGGAATTGATCAACTAAATTGGCCGTAGTGTATGAGTGTGAATGGGTGGTTCCCAGAGATGGGTTGCAGCTGGAAGGGCATCCGTTGCGTAAAACATATGCTGGATTAGTTGGCGGTTCATCCCACTGTGGTGACCCCAGATTAACAAACGAACT
The DNA here is from genome assembly GCF_903798145.1 of Danio aesculapii. Taxonomy (NCBI): domain Eukaryota; kingdom Metazoa; phylum Chordata; class Actinopteri; order Cypriniformes; family Danionidae; genus Danio; species Danio aesculapii. Next base: position 55,744,028 of record NC_079448.1, on the reverse strand, counting down.
AAGCCGAAAAGAATGTGAATGAATTAAGTTGGCGGTTCATTCCGCTGTGGCGCCCCTGATGAATAAAGGGACTAAGCCGAATAAATGAATGAATGAATGAATGAATGAACTCTGACTGTAATAACATCTTTAAAAATAGGCAAAAAAAAGTCACGACAATTAATTTTTAGGCATTATCCAAAATTATTCAAATTAATATTCAGCGGGGCTGGAAATTAACGAAACTAATTTTGGTTCTTGGTTGCACCGCTGCTCCTAATTTCAAGAAATGTAGGCACACCAGCCATAATTTACTCAGACCCACCAAAAATTAAGAGCAGAGTTACTACAAGTGTTATATATATGAGTAACATCACACGAGTAGCAGTGCGATGTGGCTGTATATCAGCACTGGTGGGAGGTGTGCGTTGGTTTGAGGCCACAAATCAAGTGCCTTAGTGTCCCACCAGCGACGATATACAGCCATATAGCACTGCTATGGAATATTTAGAGATTTCATGCATAATTAAATTAATCTGTATAATTACAGTAATAACCTGTATAATTGCAGTAATAATCCTTATAATCACATTAATTATCTGTATAATTACATTAATAAATGATATATTTACAGTAATAATTTGTAAAATGACAGTAATATGTGTAATTGCAGTAATAATTAGTAAAATGGCAGTAATAACCTGTACAATTACAGTTATAATCTGTAAAATGACAGTAATAACTTTGTTTTTTGTGTTAATTATGGAACAATAAATTACTGTTTTTTACAGATTATCTTTATTACTTTTTTTCATCTCACAGTTTGTTTGTTTTTTGTTTTAATCTGTATAGTTACATTAATAACCTGCATAATTACATTAATAACCTGTATAATTGCAGTAATAATCCTTATAATAACATTAATCTGTATAGTTACATTAATAACCTGCATAATTACAGTAATAACCTGTAGAATTGCAGTAATAATCCTTATAATAACATTAATAACCTGCATAATTACAGTAATAACCTGTAGAATTGCAGTAATAATCCTTATAATAACATTAATTAATCTGTATAATTACATTAATAACCTGCATAATTACAGTAATAACCTGTATAATTGCAGTAATAATCCGGTAATTATTGCGGTAATTTTCTGGCGCCCCTGCTGCCAGAAAATTACCGTTTTTTACAAGGTTTTTTTTTAGTGTATTATTTAGCTCATTAATTAACGTGACTTTCATTGACATTTTTTTAAATAATAATAACAACAACAATAATAATAATAATTGTAAGGCGACGCAGTGGTGCAGTAGGTAATGCTGTTGCCTCACAGCAAGAAGGTCACTGGTTCAAGCCTCGGCTCAGTTGGTGTTTCTGTGTGGAGTTTGCATGTTCTCCCTGCGTTCGCGTGGGTTTCCTCTGGGTGGTCCGGTTTCCCCCACAGTCCAAACACATGCGGTACAGGTGAATTGGGTAGGCTAAATTGTCTATAGTGTATGAGTGTGAATGCGTGTGTGTGGATGTTTCCCAGAAATGGGTTGCAGCTAGAAGGGCATCCGCTGCGTAAAAACGCACTGGATAAGTTGGCGGTTCATTCAGCTGTGGCGACCCCTGATTAATAAAGGGACTAAGCCGAAAAGAAAATGAATGAATGAATAATAATAACTCAAAGTGCTACAACATATAAAAGAACTAATAAAAATGCGACCCAAGTCTGAATCACAAGCTTTAAATCCCACAAAAATCTGCAATAATCAATAAAACAATAATGTGCATGAGTGTATGAGTGTTTATAAGTGTGTATGCATGTGTGTGTGTGTGTATAGGTGTTTGTGTATGACTATATGAAGGTATAAGTGTGTGCAGACAGTATGTGTGTATGTAGTGTGTAAATGGATTTAAATAAACAGATCAAAATAGCCACAATAATATAAATGACCTGTAAGGTTTCCAGAAGCAGCATGTGTCTGAATGACTGTGTGTGTATAAAAGTGTGTCTGTATAGTGTACATTGAGTGTATGGTAGCCTATATATGAGATTGTATGTGTGTGTAGGTGTTTGTGCATGCCTGTATGCAGGTATAAGTGTGTGCATGAGTTTATGTGTGTGTTTTTGCAGGTATAAATGAGTGCATGTGTGTATAAAAGTGTCAAATAGATTTAAATAAACTGTACACACTGTAATACGGGCAATAATCTAAATGACCTGTAAAGTTTTCAGCATCAGCATATGTCTGAAGCAGAATGTGCACCTGGAATGAGGAGTGTATTGTAATAAATGTGCGGTGAGCGCGAGTGTTCCTCAATCTGCTGCCCGCTCGCCCTGGTTCTCCTCTGACCCTGCTCTCCAGCTGGTCCTGGGCCTCCTCCAGCCTCTGACAGTTTGGACGTCGCCCAGTAAAGCCCCGCTGCCCCCTGCCCTTGCCCCTGCCCTCGCCCCAGGCTGGCACCTCATCTGGTGGCATGTGGTTCCCTAAACGCCCCCTGCCGCGCCCGCTGTGCCCGCGCCAACACACTGCTGAGGCCACCGCTGTCAAAACGCCTGCAATTAACTCTAATCTCGGCAGCTTGAGACCGGCACTGGAAAATCATTGTTGCAGAGGAGCTTCCTGCTGGCTTTCATTTGCGCAGCGAGAGACTCAAATACCCTCAAGAATTTGGACAATGTAAAAAAATAATGTATAAATAAAGCAATGCACCATTTAAAAGTGTAAGATTTGATTGCATTATATGTTTAATGTTAGAAAATATACAGAAATAACACAAATTGAATAATGCACTCTTTAAAAGTGTAACATTTTCATTTGTTTGATTGCATTATATTTTTAATGTTAAAAAAATAAAGAAATAAATAATGCACATCATTTTTTTGATTACATGCTTTCATTATATTATAAAGGTTAAAAAATAAAGAAATAAAAAATGCAAATAATGCAACTTTTAAAAGTGTGTGTTTTTATTTATCAGATTACATTATAATTTAATATAAAAAATACAGAAATAAATTTTTTCATTATGCACCTTTTAAAAGTCTTCCTGCTTGTTTTCTATTGGTCAGCAAGACACTCAAATACCCTTAACAATTTGGAGAAACATTTAAAGATAATAAAAAATGTCATGTTTAAAAGGGTCATTTTTTCATGTATTTTATTGCATGATATTTTAAATTGGTTTTGAAATAAAGAAATTAAAGAAATTTAATAACGCACTGTTTAAAGTGTGTGATTTTTGTTTAGTTGATTGCATTATATTTTTAATGTAAAAAAAAAGAAATAAAATGCAAATAGTGCAACTTTTATATGCAGGTTTTTATTTATTTGATTGCACAATATTTATGTTAAAAATAAATAAATAAATAATGCACCGTTTGAAAGTCTTTTAAAGGCTTTCATCTGCACAGCGAGAGACTCAAACACCCTTAAGAATCTAAAAGTGTAAACAAATACAGAAATAAAGAAAATGTAAATAATGCACTGTTTAAAGGTGTTATTTTTTATTTATTCGACTGCATTATTTTTTTAATGATTAAAATATAAAGAAAAAAAGGCTTCCTGCTGGCTTTTATTGGCACAGCCAGAGACTCAAACACCCTGAAGAATTCTTACTTTTGTTTTTATTGTAATAAATGCAGAGTTTATAAGTCTAAGATTTTCAATTAATTACGTTTTTAATATATGCTAAACAATTAAAAAACAGGGCGCATTTACTTATAAAGGAATGTAAGCTGAGGGAGTTTAATAATGTTTAAACAATTTTTTTAAAAGTTTTTCTTTTTTATTATGAAAAAAACTTAATTTATATTATATATTATTATTGGTTTAATTATTTATTTAACATTTTATTTTAATTATTATGAAGAACCAGGACATATTTTTGTTTATCACTTAAATCACTTTGGAGACCATTAATTAGTATTGAGAATATATTTATATATTTATTTATTTATTTATTTATTTAAATAATGTTTAATATGAGCTTAACATCTTTAAAGAACGTTAAATGCATTCTTTAAAATTGTGATATATGATATGATATAATATAATATAGTATAATATAATTTACTATTGTATAGTATAATATAATATGGTATAGCATAATATAGTATAATAAAGTATAATATATTATAATATAATAAAGTATAACATAATATAATAATATAATAAAATATATAACATAATAAAATATAGTATCATATAATATAGTATAATATAGTATAGTATAATATAGTATAATAAAGTATAATGTAATATAATAAAGTATAATATAATATAATAATATAATAAAATATATAATATAATAAAATATATAATATAATAAAATATATAATATAATATAATATAATATAATATAATATAATATAATATAATATAATATAATATAATATAATATAATATAATATAATATAATATAATGACTGAGCATAATCAAAAGCAGCACTCCTGTTGCAGAATCTCTGCTGATAAAATGATGAAGTGGATTTTAAAACAAAGCAATCATTACCCTGGATTAAGATTAGCTGAGCAATAACTCCCCATCATATGCTATATTGGATATTATTTTCCGACCACAACGAGAGCTGATATATTCATCTACTTTAGCTTCACGCTGTCATGCATTAGATTGCCATTTGACAAATAATCCTCCAATGCCAAGCGCTCTGCTTTATGAATCATTTATCACACCGCTTGATCTTTAAGAAGCTGAAAAAACACCAAGCACTAGTTGTTTTCCTGTTCTTTGTGTGTGTGTGTGTGTGTGTGTGTGTGTGTGTGTGTGTGTGTGTGTGTGTGCGTTTCCATAGAGTGAGCTGCTGTAATTTATTCCCCAGCTACTCAGAACCATTAGCAAACTTCCAGGAGACCAATTAGCATTGAAACCCAGTGGTGAGGCTGTGGTGACAAACCTCCTCAAACTGACAGAGGAGTGTTATAAACAAACTGGACCCCAGGAGCCCGCCGGCCCCGCAGGGAAACCCAGCCCGGCCCTGCGCACAAAAACACACCTGAGCAGGGGGGGAAGGGGGGGGGGGTGGAGCGGCCCTAACCTAGCCCTAATGTACTGCTGGAGAGCATGAGCACAACCAGAACCAGCAAAACCAACAGATCCAAAGCTCTGCTGCACCCGCAGGTCCAGGAACAGTCTAACAGCCGGGTCTCTGTCATCCTGAAGCTCTCCAGAAGCAGAGATCCAGAGAGACAGATATCTAGTGGGAAACACACGATAACACTTCACACACAGTCTTGTTTTGAGAGGGTCAGTGTGTATCTGTGCGCAGAGATAATCAGATGCAGGAAAGAGCTCTGCAGATCTGTGCCAACACACTGATGCCAGCAGTGCCCGCCTGAAACACACTGATGCCAGCAGTGCCCGCCTGCAGGCTCTGGAGGAGCAGGAAAGACCTTCAATGATTCAAGCAGATCAAGCCTGGACTCATGACCGAATCCCTCCTGTTATTCATTCATTTTCCCTCGGTTTAGTCTCCATTTTAGAGGTCACCACAGCAGAATGAACCGCCAACTATTCCAGCATATTTTGCACAGCGGATGCCCTTCCAGCTGCAACCCAGTACTGGGAAATGCCCATACAAACACATTCTCACACACACACTCATACACTACGGCCAGTTTAGTTGATCAATTCCCCTATAGCACATGTGTTTGGACTGTGGGGGAAACCGGAGCACCCGGAGGAAACCCACGCCAGCACGGCGAGAACATGCAAACTCTACACAGTAACACCAACTGACCCAGCCGGGACTCGAACCAGTGACCTTCTTGCTGTGAGGCCACCATGCCACATTTATGTTATCATCTTATTAGAACTTATTTTTCTTGAAATTGTGTGCTTTTTTCTTTATGAAATTGTCTCAATTTATTCATTTTTGCAATTTCTCTCTTGAAATTGGGTCGTCGTAACCCAACATTGGGTCAAATATGGTCAAACCCAACCACTGACTTTCCTAAACCAACAGTTTGTCCATATATTTAACCCAACATTGGTTTAAAACAACCCAGTATGTTTTTGCAGATGTTACCATTTTTTCTCAAACTTTTTTTTTCTTTCAGAAAATACTGGGTTGCCGTTACCTATTGTTGGGTCAACCCAACAACTCAGTGTAATTCTTCAATTCAATGTAAATGACACAATTATTCATATATTTGACCAACTTTGGTTAAAACAACCCAGCATATTTTTGCAGGTTTTAATATTTTCGACAATTTTTTTCTTAAAATTTAAAAAAGTTTTTTTTTCAAAAGATGCTGTATTGTAACCCAACGTTGGGTCAAATCCAACCTCTGACTTAACTTCTTCAATTCAATTTAAACACCACTTTCTAATTCAACAGTTAGGATTAGGGTGCATAGGGTCCATATAATTGACCCAACACTGGTTTAAAACAACCCAGCATGTTTTTGCAGGTGTAACCATTTTTCACAAACTTTTTTCTTGAATTCTAACAATTATTTGTACAAAAAATGCTGGGTTGTTGTAACCTATCGTTGGGTCAACAATGGACAATCCCAACCACTGAGTAAAGTTCTTCAATTCAATGTAAAATATACATTTTAGCCCAATGGATTATCCATATATTTGACCAACACTGGTTTAAAACAACCCAGCATGTTTTTGCAGGTTTCACTTTTTTTTCTTAAGCTTTTTTCCTGAAATCTATTTGTTTTTCCCACAAAATTCTGGGTTGTCTTAACCCTAAATTGGGTCAACTATGAACAATCTCAACCACTAAGTGATGTTCTTCAATTCACTGTAAACCAAACGATTATTTACAAGTTTGACCCAACCTTGGTTAAATCAACCCAGCATGTTTTTGCAGATTTAACTATTTTTTCTTACATTATGTTCTTGAAATCTATTTGTTTTTCACAGAAAATGCTGAGTTGTTGTAATCCTAAATTGGGTCAACTGTGGACAAACCCAACTACTGAGTGAAGTTCTTCAATGTTTTTTTGCATGCATGCATATTTAACTAATATTTTCCTCAGAAAATGATGGGTTGTCGAAACCCAACATTGGGTCAAATATGACCAAACCCAACCACTGACTTCACTTCTTTAATTCAATTTAAACACCACTTTCTAATCCAACAGTTAGGATTAGGGTGCATAGGGTCCATATACAGTATTTGACCCAACACTGGTTTAAAACAACCCAGCATTTTTTTTGCACATCTAACCATTTTTTCTTCTTGAAATCTAACAATTTTCTCCAGTAAAAACTGGGTTGTTGTAACCCATCGCTGGGTCAACTATAAACAAGCACAACCACTGAGAGAATTTCTTCAATTTAATGGAAATGCAACTTTTTAACCCAATGGTTTGTCCATTTTTATGGTATTTGACCCAACACTGGTTTAAAACAACCCAGCATGTTTTTACAGGTGTAACCTTATTTTTCTTCAAAAAAAAACTCTAAATGTTTATTCTCAACATTTTAATTAATCTTTTTTGTCATAACCCAACATTGGGTCAAACACGGACAAATCCAACCATAGACTTAACTTCAATTCAATTTAATTTAAGCGCCACATTTTAACCCAACAGTGTGTCCATATATTAGACCCAACAGTACGTTCTGCAGTTGAACCCATGATGTTTTTTTCAGCAGGTGTGTGTGCAGGTGTAGAAACGTCTCTCATCGGTCTCTCATTAGCGAATGGAAACACAGCGTTCATCAGGGAGTCTGTTAATAATCACACACACTCCATCCCATAATGATCACCTCAAACCAGAGCGCATCATAGAGAAACAGCAGCATCACAATCATCCTGCAGAATCCAGCATGGAGAGCTGTACAGGTGAACAGACTTCACTCATCAGCATAATCAGCGGAGTCTCTATTAATGATGCTCAAATCAACACTCTCATAACTCAATGATAGCTCACCGTCTCGGAATATCAGCTCATATTGCACAACTCACAGCACAATGACAGCGCAGTCTCTTCTGTTCAGACACTTATACATTACTAACTGATTCTCACTTTATGAACACATCTGAACAGCTCCATTCTGGAAGGACTTAATCATTTGCAGGATGAGTGAAACTATTTTTAAATGATAAAATTGTGCGTGCGTGTGTGTGAGACAGACAGGCCCAGAGATAATAATAATGTCCGATGGTTAATCCGACCCTGGTGACAGATGAAGTCACAGAAACTAAATGACATTTCTACACACACAACAGAGTTGGAGATGAACTGACACATTTCTACACACTCTGAGCTCTATCATACACCTGGCGCAACAAGGCACAAGACGTGTTTGCTGTGATTTGTTGCTATTTTCAGACCAGCACAACCCTAATTTTCTCGTTTTGCACCACGTTGTTTAAATAGTAAATCCATTTTGTGGACTCCTCAGTGTGCTGGTCTGTAAGGGAGGTGTGTTAAGGCGCATTGTTGGTGTTTTGCTGATTTGAGGAACTGAAAAAGACCGCGCCATTGACCAACTAAAAGCTGCTCTAAAGTCCAGCACACTATGCTCAAAACACACTCAGAACTCATCAAAAGGACAAGCTCAACCCTGTTAGACCATGCGCCAAAAGTGGATTCCGATACACCCTTAATGCTTTTACGCCATGAGCTTTAGACTTTGCGCCTAGATCATTTAAATAGATCCCTCAGAGTTGTAGATGAGCTGACACTCAATAGAGTTGGAGAGTAACTGACCTGCACATGATCTCATGCGTGAGCAGAACGCGACACATCTCTGGGTTTTTATCTTGGCCTTCATAGAGGATGGGCTGAAAAAACACAAACACACACACAGACACACACACACACACACACACACACACATTCACATTATTGATCAATAATTCATTTTCAGCATATTTTGCTTGCATTAAAAACACAAAAATACATGCATCTGATTCTTTTCCTCAACATTCTCAAATTAAGCTGTTGATTTTTTTGCAACAAACATTTTTGTAAAATAAAAATTCATTTAATACAATTAAAAATTTATTGTTGTGTACTTTTATTTCTTTTTCTTTAATTTATATATTTTTTTTATTAATATTATATTTATTTTTATTTATTTTTATTTTTCTTTAACTTTATTCTTGGAAAAATAAAAATGCATAAAACTGAAAATTAAGAGAAAATCTAAAATAATTTTGAGAAAAACAAAAACTATGAAACTTTTTTTCTATAGAACTTTTTCTCTAAGTTTCTCAAAATATTACTTCTCAGAATTTTCTGCTTTTTTTTTTACGTTTTTTTCTCTCAAATCAACATTTTTTTGGAGCTGAATTTTATTCTAAACATTTTACTTTACTTTTTCTTTATATAATGTAACCCGCAGTAGAGCTGCCAAAGTAAATCAGATAAATAAATAAAATAATAAAAATGTAATACAATAAACAAAAAAAATTATATTCATAAAATAGTATAAAAAACTGAATATAGGAAAATAAACTTAATTAAATAAAAATAAATAAAAAAAGATTATAAAATAAATAAATCTAAATATAGTGAAAAGTATAACAATTTAAAACCACTTTAAAACGACTATTTATTAAAATAGTACAAGTACAAAAGTCAAATAAAATAAAAACTATAAATAAAAACATTATTTAATATTGCTAAATAACGTACAAATATTGTGAAATAGTATAAAATTTAAAATTACTCTTTAATAAAATAGTACAAAATATTAAATTAATTTAAAAAGTAAAATAAAATAAATTAAATTATATTTAAAAATTATAAAATAATGTAAGTTTGTGAAACGCTATAATAATTTTATAATTACTATTTATTAAAACAGCACAAAATATAAAATACAATGAAAGTCAAATAAAATAAATAAAAATATATAAAAATATATATAAAACAATGTACAAATATTGTGAAATAGTATAAAATTTAAAATTACTCTTTAATAAAATAGTACAAAATATTAAATTAATTTAAAAAGTAAAATAAAATAAATTAAATTATATTTAAAAATTATAAATTAATGCAAGTTTGTGAAACAGTATAATAATTTTATAACTACTATTTATTAAAATATACAACATATAAAATACAATGAAAGTCAAATAAAATAAATAAAAATTATATACAAATATATATAAAATAATAATACATAAAATATATATAAAATGTATAAAATATATATAAATATATATATATATATATATAATAATTCAAAAATATTGTGAAATAGTTTAAAATGTAAAATTACTCAGTAAATTTGCACAAAATATTAAATAATAGGGGAAAAGAAATCAAATAAGAATTATATTAAAAAGTTATAAAATATTGTAAGAGTTTGTGAAATAGTATAATAATTAAATAACTAATTATAAATTACTATTTAATAAAGTAGTACAAAATAAATAAAACAACTCAAATAAAATAATAAATAAAAATCATATCAAAGAAATTATTAAAAAAACTAAACAAAAACAATAAAATAATCCAGTACAATCCTCATGATGCTTCATAAATGTGTTAGAGAGAGTTTCCATTTTCACTAAAGTGTTAAATTTACACGACTCCTTTGGCTGATTTTCGGGCATTTTCAAAGGACTCTCCAGTGTCTCCCTCATGAACACACACACACTGGTCAGTGGGCCAGACGCAGCGCCCCGGGGAACAATACTTTTAGGATAACGAGCACTTCTGCATTATTGATCCGTAAAGACTGTTGTGAAGGACGATTCGCTCACTCCATATTTATATATATATTTATATATGATTCTTGTGGACGTTCATGCTGGCGCCGGACGTCCAGCAGCTCTGACTCCAGACACACACACACACACACACGTCTTCCTGATACACTCATTACTGCGCTTGCCGGAAAACTGCTCACACCTGATTATGAGCTGACGGTCACTGTGAGAACTAACTGCTGGAGTTTATAACAGTTATTCTAATATTATTTACAAACACTCATTGTTTTAGTGCCTGTTTAATTCTGCTTCAGGTTAATTGTGTTGTATAAGATGCTTTACTTTTTAAATTAAATTATGTATTAATTACATTAAATAACAATTACAAACACAGATATGAGCATGTTTTCATGCTTTAGGTTACTCTTGCTGTATAACACACTGTGAAAAATAAAAGAAAATGAATTAAAAACTAAAAAATAAATCAAAGTAAATTAAAATATTCAAAATATTAAATTGAATTAATAGCATTATATAAGATGCTTTGGAAAAAAACATGATAAAATTTAATTAAATTAAAATATAAAAGAAATATACAACATTAAATTAAATTAAATTAATTAAAATATTAAAATAAATATTAAAATGAAATATTAAATTAAATTAAATTAATAGCATTATATAAGATGCTTTGGAAAAACAAAATTAAATAAAAATTTAATTAAATAAAAATGTTATTAATTAAAATATTAAAATAAATATTAAAATAAAATATTAAATTAAATAATTAAATTAAATTAAATTAAATTAAATTAAATTAAATTAAATTAAATTAAATTAAATTAAATTAAATTAAATTAAATTAAATTAAATTAGATGCTTTGGAAAAAACATGATAAAATTTAATTAAAATATAAAATAAATATAAAACAAATATAAAACATTAAATTAAATTAAATTAAATAAAATTAAATAGCATTATTTAGGATGCTTTGGAAAAACAAAATAAAATAAAAATATAATATAAAAATGAAAATTAAATAAAAATAAAATTAATTAAAATATAAAAATAAATATTAAAATAAAATATTAATTTAAATAATTAAAGTAAATTAAATTAAAAGCATTATATAAGATGCTTTGGAAAAAAACATAATAAAAATAAATAAAATAAAATATAAAAATAAAAATTTAATTAAATATTAAACTGAATAAAATTAAATTACAAACAATTATTAAAATATAAAAAATAATTAAATTAAATTAAATTCATTTAAATTAAATTAAAAACACTAATTATTGAACGCATCTTAATTTGAAATGTGAAATGCTTTTATGGGTGTTTTTTATGCATTTTTCCATAAAGCAGAGTGATTTAAACATTCTGGCTTGATTAAAATATATCAAAACAAAGTTTTATAAATAAAAGTAAATAAAAAAAATCCCTGTAAAAGAAGATTTCTCCTCTGATTCAATTAGCATTTATTTATTTATGATCATTTCTATTGTTGATTCCATTATTTATTTATCTTAAGCCCAAGAAACTGTAATGTGTAATGGCTGATTCTCCAGCAGAGAAGCGTGTTGATTTCCACACGCATGTAACGGCAGGAGATACGTGCTCTGGCGATGGAGGATTATTGTCTCCTGCGTGTCGCTCTGCTGCTACATTAAAACCTATTGATTAGTCTCTGGAGGAACTGCTGGATTATTGATCAGAGAGAAGCTGACAGGAACCACAGAGAGAGACAGACAGAGATTCACCGCCGACTCAAATATGAAGACCAAACACACACACACACACACACACACACACACACACACACACACACGCACACACACACACACACACACACACACACACACACACACACACACACACACACACACACACACACACACACACAGATCATCATTTTAACACATCGTCCAGATATTACAGATGCACCGAGCAGGTATTAGATCATAAAAATATTGATAATATTGCTTATGTTTGGCATGCAACAGAATTGTAGATATTTGATGAGATATATATACATATATATATACACATATAACATGTCTGACATGTTAGATAACAGGACGTTGTACAATCTTAGAAAAATTGTAGTCATTTAAATTAATAAATGAAATAAAATTCAACCTAAATTGAAATATAAAAAAAACAATTACAATCTACAACCACAGTGCAACTCTACAAGTCTGAATAATAATAATAATAAACTGACCTGTTTAGTCATGGAGTCTATTAATCGCACATACAGATCCTGTTCGGTCCTGATTCCTGCAGATTACAGTCAAATAAACACATATTAGTCTCGAAAACAAGCATTTTAGCCCAAAAAAAGCCCCGTTTGTGATCAAATCCAGCTCATTTGTGTATGAAAACAATCTCATGTGGCACATTTCAACACAAATACACACAGAATCAAGCGTGTGTTCAAATAAAAGAACAAAACTAAAGCGAATCCACATTAAGAGACTCATTTCTCATGGAAAGACTGTGAAATTAATTCATTTTTCTCTTTATTCTTCTCCCTGCGGTGTGTTTATGCACATAGGATTCATTTATTCATCTTAAAGAAGTCAAATAATGAATGAATCAGAATGATTCAGAACAAACTGATTCGCTGTAAAGATTTCATTTTAAAAAATGAGTTGTTCATGAATTAATTGTTGGTACTTGTGATTTGAGTACTTAGTAAACACTGTGCAGCAGTTGTTCAATCACTTTATGAATGAATCTACTATTTATGATCTTCTTATAACTGTGAGATGTGCTTTATCTGAATCTACATCATCTAATGAAGCTTCCCTGATGAACATTAGAGTCTGATATGAGTAATTTGATTCATTTATTTATCTTAAAAGAGTCAAACATCAGTCAGAGCCATGAATGAATCAATATGATTCACTGAACAGGATCAACTGATCCTTTTAATGATTTGTTTATGAACTGAATGTCCGTTCAGCTTCACATGTCTAATAATGTTATTGATGACAGAATAGGTCACATGACATTTAAAAGTGTCCTGATATTGTGATTGGAGTCTGCTGAAACAGCTTTAAACTCATCAACACTCTAAAATCAGTGTCATTTCCTCAGAATATGCAGTTCATATTAGAATCATTTTGCACAGATTTCAATTTGACTCATTTGAATCAATTCAGGCCTTAAGGTTGGTTAACTCCCCCCAGCTCTGCTCTGATTGGTCAGTCTGTTCTGAAAGGAAATGCCCATTTCAGAATCGTAAGTGGGTGGGGATTATGTAAATGAGCTATTTTAAGGGTGTTGATGCAGATCAGCAGCAGGCAAAAGATTCATTAACATGACAGAGTTGACTCTTAATTTTGAGAGATAACATGATTAATTTACTCATCTTAAAGGAATCAAACATCAGTCAGAGTCATAAATCAATCAATATGATTCAATGAACAGGATAAACAGATTCACTAAAAAGATTCATTTTAAAAAATGAGTTGTTCATGACTCAATTGTTGATTCAGTTGTTTCAGAAATGCAGGTGGCTGTGGATTATGTGAATGAGCTGGTTCAATGGTGTTGATGCTGATCAGTAGCAGGCAAAAGATTCATTAACATGACTCAGAGTCGACTTTCTTTTGAGAGATAATTTGATTCATTTACTCATCATAAAGGAGTCAAATATCAGTCAGAGTCATAAATGAAACAATATGATTCAGTGAAAAGGATAAATAGATTCACTAAAAATATTCATTTTAAAATGAGTTGTTCATGAATCAATTGTTGATTCAATTGTTTCAGAGTTGTAGGTGGGAGGGTAATATGTAAATGAGCTAGTTTACTGGTGTTGATACGGATCAGCAGCAGCCAAAAGATTCATTAACATGACTCAGAGTCGACTTTCTTTTAAGAGATAATATGATTCATTTACTCATCTTAAAGGAGTCAAACATCAGACAGAGTCATAAATCAATCAATATGATTCAGTGAACAGGATAAACAGATTCACTAAAAAGATTCATTTTAAAAAATGAGCTGTTCATGAATCAATTGTTGATTCAATTGTTTCAGAATTGTAGGTGGGTGTGAAATATGTAAATGAGCTGGTTCAATTGTGTTGATGCGGATCAGCAGCAGGCAAAAGATTCATTAACATGACTCAGAGTCGACTTTCTTTTGAGAGATAATTTGATTCATTTACTCATCATAAAGGAGTCAAATATCAGTCAGAGTCATGAATGAATCAATATGATTCAATGAACAGGATAAACAGATTCACTAAAAAGATTCATTTTTAAAAATGAGTTGTTCATGATTCAATTGTTGATTCAATTGTTTCAGAGTTGTAGGTGGGAGGGGAATATGTAAATAAGCTAGTTTACTGGTGTTGATGCGGATCAGCAGCAGCCAAAAGATTAAATAACATGACTTAGAGTCGACTTTCTTTTGAGAGATAATATGATTCATTTACTCATCTTAAAGGAGTCAAACATCAGTCAGAGTCATAAATGAAACAATATGATTCAGTGAACAGGATAAATAGATTCACTAAAAAGATTCATTTAAAAAAAAAATGAGTAGTTCATGATTCAATTGTTGATTCAATTGTTTCAGAATCGTAGGTGGGTGTGGATTATGTAAATGAGCTAGTTTACTGGTGCTGATGCGGATCAGCAGCAGCCAAAAGATTCATTAACATGACTCAGAGTCGACTTTCTTTTGAGAGATAATATGATTCATTTACTCATCTTAAAGGAGTCAAACATCAGTCAGAGTCATAAATGAAACAATATGATTCAGTGAACAGGATAAATAGATTCACTAAAAAGATTCATTTAAAAAAAATGAGTAGTTCATGAATCAATTGTTGATTCAATTGTTTCAGAACTATAGGTGGGTGGGGATTATGTAAATGAGCTAGTTTACTAGTGTTGATGCAGATTCATTAACAAAAGATTCATGAACATGACTCAGAGTCGACTCTTTTTTTGAGAGAGTATATAATAAAGCTGATTGTGTTTTACAGATGGGGATGATGTGGAAGAAGCTCTCACCGTTGCTGTAGAGGAGCTGGAGCCTGTAGTGAATGCCGTTGTTGGTCTTCTCCCCATTGTATTCCTGGAATAAAACAAATTTAAAGATGCATAAATGACACACACACGCACACACACACACATCAGTGACTTATAATTCTGAACTCAATCTGATCACTGTAATTAACAGTCAGGAGGAACCAAAAACTTTCATTCAAGAACGTTTCACCCCGGCCACCAAAATGAATGAGTGAAATGTTCCTGAAGGGTCCGTTTACACTGTTTACACTAAAGTGTCAGGTGTGCTACTTCACTCCGACACACATCAACACACACACACACTCTTCAGGATCTCAGATCAGGTTTGGAGGTGGTTTGTTGGCAGAGGCCTAGTGTGTGTGTGTGTGTGTGTGTGTGTGTGTGTGTGTGTGTG
Source organism: Danio aesculapii (assembly GCF_903798145.1). Lineage (NCBI taxonomy): Eukaryota > Metazoa > Chordata > Actinopteri > Cypriniformes > Danionidae > Danio > Danio aesculapii. Next base: position 55,727,955 of record NC_079448.1, on the reverse strand, counting down.
TGTGTGTAAGAATGTGTGTGCATGCGTGTGTGAGAGAGGGTGTGTGTTTGTGTGTGTGTTGGAATGTTTGTGTGTGTGAAAGTGTGTGTGTGTGTTTGTGTGAGTGAGTGTTGGTGAATCTATGTTTGTGAAAGTGTGTGTGTGTGTGTGTGTGCGTGTGTGTGTGTGTGTGGGTGTGTGTGTGTGTGTGTGTGTGTGTGTGTGTAAAAAACTATACATGTTTGTTTGACTGCGTGCATGTGCGCATGAACGTGTGACTATGTGTGAGTGAGGGCATGCATGATCATGTGTGTGTTCCTATGTGTGTGTATGTTTGAGAGTGTATGAGTGTGCATGCATGTGTGTGTGTGTGTGTGTGTGTGTGTGTGTGTGTGTGTGTGTGTAAGAATGTGTGTGCATGCGTGTGTGAGAGAGGGTGTGTGTTTGTGTGTGTGTTGGAATGTTTGTGTGTGTGAAAGTGTGTGTGTGTGTTTGTGTGAGTGAGTGTTGGTGAATCTATGTTTGTGAAAGTGTGTGTGTGTGTGTGTGTGTGTAAAAAACTATACATGTTTGTTTGACTGCGTGCATGTGCGCATGAACGTGTGACTATGTGTGAGTGAGGGCATGCATGATCATGTGTGTGTTCCTATGTGTGTGCATGTTTGAGAGTGTATGAGTGTGCATGCATGTGTGTGTGTGTGTGTGTGTGTGTGTGTAGTGCGTGTGTCTGTAAGAGAGTGAAAGAGATAGTGTGTGCGTGTGTGTGCGTGCATGTAAGAGAGAGAGAATGTGTGTGTGTGTGTGTATGTGTTTGTGTGATAGTGTGTGGGGAATATATGTGTGTGAAAGTATGCATGTATGAGTGTGTGTGTGTGTGTGTGTGTGTGTGTAAGCAACTGTACATGTGAGAATGTGTGTTTGGATGCACGTGTGTGTGTGTGTGCGCATGAATGTGTAACTGTGTTCTGGAGTGTGTGTGTGTGTGTGTGTGAGCGAGTGCATGCATGTTCATGTGTGTGTTCCTATGTGTGTGCATGTTTCAGTGTGTGCATGTGGTGTGTGTAATGTAGTATGTTTGTGTGAATGTGAATGTGCGAGCGCAAGTATATATGCTTGAGAATGTGTGTGTGTGTGTGTCTGTGTGTGTAAGCAGCTGTTCGTGTGAGAGAATGTGTGTTTGCATGCATGCATGCGAGTGTGTGCGCATGAACATTTGTGACTGTGTGTGAGAGTCAGTGCTTGCATGTTCAGGTGTGTTCCTACAGTGTGTGCGTGTATGTTTGAGTGTGTGTGTGTGTGTGCACAAGCATGTGGTCTGTGTGTGAGTGAGTGAGTGAGTTGAGGTGTGTGTGTGGGTGTGTGTGCACATGTGTGTGTTTGTGTGTGTGTGTGTGTGTGTGTGTGTGTGTGAGGATGGTGCTGCCAGCTGGAGCGTGTCCCGTATGGCCGTGGGCGGAGCTGTTCCCTGTAACCTTTTACTGCGAACAACCCCGACACACACACGGCAGGCAGAGCAGGACGAGCCTCTGACACACACCGCAGGTACACACACAGCGACAGGAGCAGTGCTTCTGAACACACACACACACACACACACACACTGATGATGCTCAGTAATGTGTTCACTATGAGCTGAATACAGTAGTGTGTGGACGCTGTAACGTCACGTCTCACTGCTGCTGTCGTTTATATCAGGAACATCACATCAGTTATAATGTAGGACTTAAGAGGGATCTGCTCTCACCACTGCCCCCTACATGAGTTACTCGGTACAGCAACTGCTGAGAATCACACACTCTAACATAAATGAACTCTCATGCTCACAGACTCGAACCCACACATACATATACTCTCTTACACAAACACACACATATGTATACACTCACACTAATACACACACCTAGAGCAAAGAACATTTTTAATATGAATGTAAAATTGAGGGCGGCACAGTGGCTCAGTGGTTAGCACTGTGGCCTCACAGCAAGAAGGTGCTGGTTTGAGTCCCGGCTGGGTCAGTTGGTGTTTCTGTGTGGAGTTTGCATGTTCTCCCCATGTTGGTGTGGGTTTCCTCCGGGTGCTCCAGTTTCCCCCACAGTCCAAACACATGTGCTATACTAACACCAGACCCTCGCTCTAAATCACACTCTTCTATTGGACTATAGACAAATACATTTACTAGTGTTCTTATATATATTTTTTTTTTTTTCCCAGTACAATCTTCCTTTATTGGAATGACAAATGTTACAATGCACTGCCAAATCATTATTGATGTTTACATTAGACAGAATAAATAAATAAATAAACTACTATTATTAAAATGGAAAATTAATAATAATAATAATAATAATAATAATAATAATAATAATAATAACATAAAATAAAAGTATATTGAAAAATTAACATACATAAATGCATTTGTAATCATTTAAAGATAAAATAAAACAAAAAAGGAAATCAAATAAAAATAACAAAAAAAAAATAATTTAAAAAATAAAAACAAAAAATCAAATAAAATATAAAAAAATAAAAAAAACCCCAACAAAAATAAAATAAAAAATAGAAAAACAAAACAAAGAATACAATAAAATATAATAATAAATAAAAAAAAATTAAACAACAAAATTAAACAAAAAATAATAATAAAACAAAAATTAAACAAAAAATAAATAAAAATAAAACAAAAAAAATTAAACAATAAATAAATAAAAATAAAACAAAAAAAATTAAACAAAAAAAAAATAAAAATAAAACAAAATAAAAAATTAAACAAAAAATAAATCAAAATAAAACAAAACAAAAAATAGAACAAAAAATAAATAAAAATAAAAACAAAAAATAAATAAAATACATTTTCCTTCAGCTTAGTCTCAATTTCAGAGGTCGCCACAGCAGAATGAACCGCCAACTATTTCAGCGTATGTTTTATGCAGTGGATGCCCTTCCAGCTGCAACCCAGTACTGGGAAACATCCATACACACTTATTCAAACACACACACTCATACATTATGGACAATTTAGCTTACCAAATTCCCCTATAGCGCATGTGTTTGGACTGTGGGGGAAACCGGAGCACCCGGAGGAAACCCACGCCAACACGGGGAGAACATGCAAACTCCACACCAACTGACCCAGCCGGGACTCAAACCAGCGACCTTCTTGCTGTGCTAACCACTCAGTCACCATGCAGCCCCAAAATAAAAGTAAATAAATGTAAGAATTTTATAAAAAACTAAATAAATAAATGTGTGCAATAATGATTGAGCATCTCCAAAATAAGGATTTTACCCAAACAGACAAACAGTCCTGCTATTAAACACATCAGCTACACTCACTCGTCATCTCAATACAATCAACCCAGAAATGGCGTTTACTCAAAACTAACCAAAGTAAGTTATTAGTCAAATTTACTTCAGCTCTAATATAATTAATAATAAATAAAGTGTCTGCATGCTCTTATTCACTAACAGAAGCCTGTAATAACTGCTGTCCCTTAATAATAATAATGTGTGTGTGTGTGTGTGTTTGTGTGTGTGTGAGCTGTTCTGTGTTGAGTACGGCGCGCCGCAGCACATCTCGCACCCTGTTGAGTGCACTAGAGTCAGAGTGCTTACTTTGTCTTTTTCCACAAAGTCCACGTAGGAGGTTCTCTCGATCTCCACGGGCTGGCCCTGCCGGTCGTACAGAGCCAGAACAAAGTGGAAGAAGTTGGACTTGCGCAGGTTAGAGGGAGGCTGCTTCTCATAATGGGCTCGTGCCAAACCCACACCACTGAGAAAGGGAGAGGGAGAGAGAGGGAGAGAGGGAGGGAGAGAGAGAGGGAGAGAGAGAGGTTAATAAAACACACCCACAATAACATACAGACATATTAAAGATGCAATACATGTTATTTTCATAATTCACTTATTCATACAATTAGAATTCATTAAACAGAGTGGAAAACAACCTGCATGAGTTTTTTGTTGGGTTGGGTTGTTTTTTGAATGTTGGGTTGTTTTTTTTCAATTGCTTTTAAATTATTATTTTTAACCCAACGTTGTTTAACTCAACGTAATTTTTTCCAGCTGATTTTTAATCAATCTTTTTAACCCAATATTAAGGGTTTTTAATGCAAGTTGGGTTATTTTTTCAATTTTTAACCCAATATTGTTTTTTAACAGATTATTAACTACCATTTTAACCCCTTATTGATTTTTTTATTGCAAGTTGGGTTATTTTTTCAATTGATTTTAAACAAATTTTTTTAACCCAATACTGGGTTGTTTTTCTGTTGGTTTTTGATTTATTTAACCCTACACTGGATTATTTTTTTCAATTGATTTTGAATTAATCTTTTTAATCCAATTTAGTTTTTTAGCTGATTATTAAATACTATTTTTAACCCATCATTGGGTTATTCTTTCAGTTAATTTTTGATTGCTATTTTTAACCCAATACTGGGTTATTTTAGCAGATTTTAAATAAATCTTTTTAACCCAATATTGAGGATTTGTAATGCAAGTTGGGTTTTTGTCAACTGGTTTTTAATGATTATTTTTAACCCAACGCTGGGTTATTTTTTCAATTGATTTTAAATGGCTATTTTTAACCCAACATTGAGGATTTTTAATGCAAGTTGGGTTATTTTGTCGATTGTTTTTTAACAACTATTTTAACCCAATATTGGGTCATTTTTTCAGCTGATTTTTAATTACTATTTTTAATCAAAGATTGGGTTATTTTTTCAAATGATGATAAATTAATCTTTTTATCCCAATATAGGTTTTTTCAGTTGATTTTGATAACTCTTGTTAAATCTAATATTGGGTTATTTTTTTCCAAATAAATTTAAATGAAAAATTTTAAACCCAACAGTTGGGTTAGTCCATATTTGACCCAGCACTGAGCTACAATGAGTTGCATTTTTAGAGTGCAAACTGCTACAACATTCCCAAACAGAGAAGGAAACTGGCAACTTTAATCTGCTTGTCGACGCGTCAGGAGTGTGTGTGTGTGTGTGTGTGTGTGTGTGTGTGTGTGTGTGTGTGTGTGTGTGTGTGTGTGTGTGTGATATATCTGGCTCTTCTTCTCCTCTTCTGTGCCCGCTGTGTGCCGTGGTGAACTCTATTGTCTGCTCTGCCGCCTCTACAATTGGACTGTGGCGCGGGTGACCCAGAAGGCACCGTCTGCCTCTGGGTCTGCCAACCACTGCTGGGTCGTCTGGCCTTGGCACCGCCCGCACCCGCCGCTCCCTGAGCTGCCAGTCAAACCCGCGCGGCCCCCGCGGCTCAGAGAAACACGCCACCATTACGGCTCAAGCATCGATTAGAGCGCGTGGAGAATAGAGGAGAAACCTGAACCTCCGTGCAAACCCGCGCCTCCAGCTGTCCATCAAAACACTGACAAGGGAACAGCGATATTATGTAGTGTTTTTAATGAGGTGGTAATGCAGAAATCCCTGCCCTCCAGCGCTCACCACACATTACCATGTATACTTATACTGATCATCACATTTTTATATCTTACAATCATGAAAAAGCGCTTATTTACATTTAAATGAATACCAAATATTCATATTTGATTAATTAAAAAGACAGATATTTCATTTAAAGCTCAGCAAATTATATTAAAGTTATAATTTGAAAAGTTAAAAGTAAAAAATGATCTTCATCAGAGTGTGACGCAGCTCTAAGTGAAGTGAAATATCCAGCTAAGGCTGAAATCTGAAAGTGCACCATGCTTAAAACTATTGATTCATCTAAAAGAGTCGACTCAGAGTGATTCAAATGAATCGCCACTGTAACGAGTCTTTAGCCGTGTCAGCATGACGTCGACACGGAAGTCAAGCCCCGCCCATTTGTGCACATGCAGACCCTGGAAAATTGACAGTGTCATTGATCACTAAGATATGAATGATAATTTAAGTTGCTTCGATTTAAAAATGAAAATTGTAAAAATAGTTTAAATCTTCTTTTGCAGAGTAGCTTTTAGCTTAGCTTGCTACATTCCCCATGGTGTAGCTTTTAGTGTAGTTAAGCTACATTTTAAGTAGAGTAGCTAACAGCTTAGCTCACTACATTTTTCAAGCAGCTTGCCCAACACTGCAGCGGGGTTAGTTGTAACAGGGTGTTACAGATAAGCCACACACTGCTCGACACCACATAAACTAACAGTATAATTGTTGAGTTTTGAGTGTAATGTTGAGAACTTTTAAATAAATCATGTTTTTATTAGAATAGAGATAAAATGTTGCTGATAATAATGCAAATAAATGCAGTGTATAATAATGGATAATAATGCTAATTAATCCAAATGTGTTTATCCAATAAATAAATTAATAAATAAACATGCTGTGCTATGTAGAATAAGAAATAAACTGAGTTGAGTACTGAGGAAATATAACTACTATTTAAAGTAAACTGCTTTTAAATTAACTGTGTGAAATCTGAAATTTTAATAAGAGAAATAAACTTTGCAAATGTTTTAAGACAAAATATAAAATAAAATAAAATAATGTTACGTTTGTAAGAGAACTAAAGATTACTAGATACTTATTTAGACCCTAATTATAAAATAAAATACTAATCAAAGGAAATTAATGCATGCTATTTTTATAAGAGAACTAAACTTTATATTACATATATTACATTTAGACCCTAATTAGAAAATAAAATACTAATTAAAGGAAATTAATGCATGCTATTTTTATAAGAGAACTAAACTTTATATTACATATATTACATTTAGACCCTAATTATAAATATCCTTCATTTTCATTTGTATCCATATCAGACTAAAGGATTCAAAATTTAATTAAAATTAAATTAAAATAAATAAATGCATGTTATTTTTGTAAGGGAACTAAAGATTATACTAGATACTTTATATTATATTTAGACCCTAATTATTATTAATATTATTAATTTTTATTTATTCCCATTAGAGACAAGGATTTAAAATTAAATTAAAGGAAATTAATGCATGTTATTGTTGTATGGGAACTAAACTTAATATTACATACTTTATATTATATTGAGACTCTAATTAAAAACATCATTAATATTTCTGCACCTAAATGAGACTAAAGGATAAAATACAATACATTGATGCATGTTATTTTTGTAAGGGAACTAAACTTTATATTACACATATTATATTTAGACCCTAATATTAAATGTCAATAATTTTCATTTGTACCCATAAGAGACTGGAGGATAAAATAAAAATAAATGCATATTACTTGAGTGTCTTCTCTGCTACCCCTGATAGGACATTGATAAATCCTGAACCCGCCCAGTTCAGCAGGCTTTGACGCTGAAGCGCTGAGGTTTTTCCCTGCTTTCAGAGCGTGTCTATGGGAGGAGGAGCACTTTAAGCGGATGATGACTTCAACATAAATGGGAAATATGATCTTCTTCATCGGGAGTAATTGATTCACAGTGAAGATCTTTAGCAGTCTGACTGGTCAGGGCGGTGCAAAGTCTGATAGATGAGTTTCATGTGCAGAAGCAGAACACATGCAGACCACCAGAATATAACACACAATCAGAGAGCACTATTATTTAGTAGTTCATGCATTTTGTTGAGAATTTAAGGCTCAAACTTATAGGATTTTTATTATTCATTTGGGTTCATTTGTATCCAGAGGTGATGTATAAAAAAATTAAATTAAATTAAATTAAATTAAATTAAATTAAATTAAATTAAATTAAATTAAATTAAATTAAATTAAATTAAATTAAATTAAATTAAAAATTGTATTTGTACCAGTGAAGAGAAGACTGATTATGATTAAAATAATTAATATTTTAGTAAGGAAACTTGCTTTTGCAAATGTTTTAAAATCCTTTAAAATCAAATACAATTTATTTATACCCAAAAGAAAAATTAATAAAAAATAAAAAATTAATAAATAAATAAATAAATAAAATAATAATAATAATAAAACTACAAAACAATTATTTAAATGAATAGTAATAATAATAATAATGATGATGATGATGATGATGATGATGATGATGATGATGATGATAATAATAATAATGATGATGATAATAATAATAATAATATTAATAATATTAATAATAATAATAATAATAATAATAAATCATGCATATTATTTAAGGGAACTAAACTTTGAAAATGCTTTAAGACCCTAAATATAAATATCATTAATTTTTATTTATATAAAGAACAGAAAAAATAGATAAAAAATAATAAATTTAACTGAAATTAAATTAAATTAATTTAAATAAAAAAATAAATAAAGTAGAATTGGTTGGTTCATGCATTGTTGAGCATTTTAAGCTCATATTTATAGAATTCTCATGATGCATTTGGGCTGATTTGTACCCAGAAATGATGCATAAAAAATAAAATAAAAATAAAAATTGTACCAGTAAACAGAAGACAGAAATGCATCACTAAAATATTAATACATTTTTTAAATAAGGAAACTTTTCTTTGCAAATGTTTTTAAAACCCTAAATAAAAAATGATTTAGGACGTTTAAACCAAAAGAAAGTGTATTAATGATAATAATAATAATAATAATAATGATGATGATGATGATGATGATGATGATGATAATAATAAAAAGACAAAACAATTTAAATAAATAAATAAAAACAAATATGTATATTATTTTAGAGAGGGAACTAAACTTTGAAAACTTTAGGACACGAAATATAAATATTATTCATTTTTATTTATAAAAAGAAGAAATAAAATAAATTAAATTAAATCTTAATTAAAATTCTAAATAAATTTTTTTTAAAATAATATAAAATTAAATCAAATAAAAACTTAATTAAATTAAATTAAAGGAATGAAATTAAACTTTTCATTTTTAAGGGCCTAGTAAATGCACATATTTTCTACCTTTTCTTATTTTGTTAAACGATTAAATTAAACATTAAATGCTCTATTTTATCACTTGATTTTAGCTAAAAATATCTAAAGTTATATTAGTTTAATTTTTTTTTCACATTGAAATATTCAGAACACTGTACAGAATTCGCCTGCTTTATGAAGGACACGTGTATGATGCTTTTCAATAAACAGAAGATCATAAAAGCACAATAACTCAAATAATTCAACATAAACTAAACCTACAGCAGGACGCCTGGAAACCTGAAACGCAGACGCAAACACGAATTAACACCTTCACAGAGGAAGACAGAATTACACATTTGTGGAGGAGAAACAGCATCACACTTAAACACACACACACACACACACACACACACACACACACACACACACACACACACACACACACCAGCCAGTCTCCATTAGAGAGAGAATCAGGAAACGATCCAATCAGAAAGCTCGTCAGTGTTATTATTTTAATTCTGTTGATTGCTGCGTCTCCACTCCAGCGGTTATGATTGGACGACTCACTTATTTAAACAACCGCTATAAACGTGACAAACGCACACACACACACACACACGCATACATGTTCACATACACACAAACAAACATGCACAAACACACAGCCACACAAGCATGATCACATACACACACACACACACACACACACCGACATTTATAGATAAACACACCAATACACACACTTAGTCACATGCATGTTCACATACACACACACACACACACACACCGACATTTATAGAAAAACACAGCCACAAAAGCATGCTCACATACACGCACACACCAACATTTATAGACAAACACACACACACACACACACACACACACACACACACTCAGCCACACATACGCATTCACATACACGCACACACTGACATTTAGACAAACACACACAAATACACATACACACACAGACACACTTAGACACAATTGCATGCTCACATACACGCACAAGTATGCACAAACACACATGCATGTTCACACACACACACACAACCACAAATACAGACAAACTCTCAGAAACGCTAATAGACACAAATGCATGTTCACATACACACACACACACTAGCATGCACACATACACAAACACACACATGCAAACACACTCAACCACACATGCATGCTCACGTACACGCACATATTTATAGACAAACACACACAGACGCAAACACACACAAACTCTCAGACACACTTACTCAAATGCATGCACACATACACACACACACACAAGCATGCATAAATGCACACAAACCTCACACAGAAGCCAACAGAGATACACACTCTGCCATAAACAATCAGACACACACACTGTAAAGATTGACATAGGCAAACACAGACAAACTCAGATACACACGTACAAGCACACACATACTTTCATACTCACACAGACAGTAGAGAAAGATGCACAAAAACACACACATACACCAAACTGAATCTCACTATTATTGTGTTTCTTGTGTTAGTGTAAAATTGTTATGCCTCACACACACACACACACACACACACACACACACACACACAACACACACCACACACACACACACACACAACACACACACACACCACACACACACACACACACATCATTTTATGTCAATATATTATATACATTGAATCCTATATATGATTAAAAGCATGAAAGCACTTCTGGACTTTGGAGTGGCCTAGTCAAAGTCCTGACCTGAATCTGATTAAGATTTGTTTTCCATTTTAAGATTTAGAACATTACACAAAAATTGCATGCACTGTCACCTGCCAAACAAAGCTCAAAATAACACAATTCCCCATCCTCTCGACACACAACCCAGAAACAATCGCACAACCCCGCATGTAAAACATCTCCCGCTTTTATTTGAATCAACAAACAGAGTCTGGCAGAAGCGCTTGAACCGTCATAAAGGCTGATAGCGGAGCTGAAGGGTCTGTAATGATGACATTTCATTTCCAGCAGCGGCTTCCTTTACACACTGCAGGCTTAGTGCCACAGCGCTAACTCTAATTATGCTAAATGAAAAAAGTAACCCCGGGCTAAACTCCTCACAGCTCAAGAGCCAGACACTTGAGGGAAACACACACACACACTGAAGCACAGAGAGCCGCTAATGAACACACACACACTCAAGAAATGCCAATATCAGGATGGATGCATTCATACATACATCTCAATAAAACACAAGGCGTCACAGAGCTGTGTAAATATGATCATATATAAAGTCAAAAACTGAAAGTGTGATTCTTTTAAAAATATAATAAGTTATTAGAGTAAAAACAGCTCAATATTACACTAAGCATTGAGGTATTGTGTATTATTAGAGTAAAAACGGCTCAATATTACACTAAAGCATTGAGGTATTGTGTATTATTAGAGTAAAACGGCTCAATATTACACTAAAGCATTGAGGTATTGTGTATTATTAGAGTAAAACGGCTCAATATTACACTAAAGCATTGAGGTATTGTGTATTATTAGAGTAAAACAGCTCAATATTACACTAAAGCATTGAGGTATTGTGTATTATTAGAGTAAAACAGCTCAATATTACACTACAGCATTGAGGTATCGTGTATTATTAGAGTAAAACGGCTCAATATTACACTAAAGCATTGAGGTATCGAGTATTATTAGAGTAAAACAGCTCAATATTACACTAAAGCATGAGGTATTGTGTATTATTAGAGTAAAACAGCTCAATATTACACTACAGCATTGAGGTATCGTGTATTATTAGAGTAAAACGGCTCAATATTACACTAAAGCATTGAGGTATCGAGTATTATTAGAGTAAAACAGCTCAATATTACACTAAAGCATTGAGGTATCGTGTATTATTAGAGTAAAACGGCTCAATATTACACTAAAGCATTGAGGTATTGTGTATTATTAGTGTAAAACAGCTCAATATTACACTAAAGCATTGAGGTATTGTGTATTATTAGAGTAAAACAGCTCAATATTACACTAAAGCATTGAGGTATTGAGTATTATTAGAGTAAAACGGCTCATTATTACACTAAAGCATTGAGGTATTGTGTATTATTAGAGTAAAACAGCTCAATATACACTAAAGCATTGAGGTATTGAGTATTATAAGAGTAAAACGGCTCAATATTACACTAAAGCATTGAGGTATTGTGTATTATTAGAGTAAAACGGCTCAATATTACACTAAAGCATTGAGGTATTGTGTATTATTAGAGTAAAACGGCTCAATATTACACTAAAGCATTGAGGTATTGTGTATTATTAGAGTAAAACGGCTCAATATTACACTAAAGCATTGAGGTATTGAGTATTATTAGAGTAAAACAGCTCAATATTACACTAAAGCATTGAGGTATTGTGTATTATTAGTGTAAAACAGCTCAATATTACACTAAAGCATTGAGGTATTGTGTTATTATTAGAGTAAAACAGCTCAATATTACACTAAGCATTGAGGTATTGTGTATTATTAGAGTAAAACGGCTCAATATTACACTAAAGCATTGAGGTATTGAGTATTATTAGAGTAAAACGGCTCAATATTACACTAAAGCATTGAGGTATTGAGTATTATTAGAGTAAAACGGCTCATTATTACACTAAAGCATTGAGGTATTGTGTATTATTAGAGTAAAACGGCTCAATATTACACTAAAGCATTGAGGTATTGTGTATTATTAGAGTAAAACAGCTCAATATTACACTAAAGCATTGAGGTATTGTGTATTATTAGAGTAAAACGGCTCAATATTACACTAAAGCATTGAGGTATTGTGTATTATTAGAGTAAAACAGCTCAATATTACACTAAAGCATTGAGGTATTGTGTATTATTAGAGTAAAACAGCTCAATATTACACTAAAGCATTGAGGTATCGTGTATTATTAGAGTAAAACAGCTCAATATTACACTAAAGCATTGAGGTATCGTGTATTATTAGAGTAAAACAGCTCAATATTACACTAAAGCATTGAGGTATTGAGTATTATAAGAGTAAAACGGCTCAATATTACACTAAAGCATTGAGGTATTGTGTATTATTAGAGTAAAACGGCTCAATATTACACTAAAGCATTGAGGTATTGTGTATTATTAGAGTAAAACGGCTCAATATTACACTAAAGCATTGAGGTATTGTGTATTATTAGAGTAAAACGGCTCAATATTACACTAAAGCATTGAGGTATTGAGTATTATTAGAGTAAAACAGCTCAATATTACACTAAAGCATTGAGGTATTGTGTATTATTAGAGTAAAACGGCTCAATATTACACTAAAGCATTGAGGTATTGTGTATTATTAGAGTAAAACGGCTCAATATTACACTAAAGCATTGAGGTATTGAGTATTATTAGAGTAAAACGGCTCAATATTACACTAAAGCATTGAGGTATTGAGTATTATTAGAGTAAAACGGCTCATTATTACACTAAAGCATTGAGGTATTGTGTATTATTAGAGTAAAACGGCTCAATATTACACTAAAGCATTGAGGTATTGTGTATTATTAGAGTAAAACAGCTCAATATTACACTAAAGCATTGAGGTATTGGTGTATTATTAGAGTAAAACGGCTCAATATTACACTAAAGCATTGAGGTATTGTGTATTATTAGAGTAAAACGGCTCAATATTACACTAAAGCATTGAGGTATTGTGTATTATTAGAGTAAAACAGCTCAATATTACACTAAAGCATTGAGGTATTGTGTATTATTAGAGTAAAACAGCTCAATATTACACTAAAGCATTGAGGTATTGAGTATTATTAGAGTAAAACGGCTCATTATTACACTAAAGCATTGAGGTATTGTGTATTATTAGAGTAAAACGGCTCAATATTACACTAAAGCATTGAGGTATTGTGTATTATTAGAGTAAAACGGCTCAATATTACACTAAAGCATTGAGGTATCGTGTATTATTAGAGTAAAACAGCTCAATATTACACTACAGCATTGAGGTATCGTGTATTATTAGAGTAAAACAGCTCAATATTACACTAAAGCATTGAGGTATTGAGTATTATTAGAGTAAACAGCTCATATTACACTAAAGCATTGAGGTATTGTGTATTATTAGAGTAAAACAGCTCAATATTACACTAAAGCATTGAGGTATTGAGTATTATTAGAGTAAAACAGCTCAATATTACACTAAAGCATTGAGGTATTGAGTATTATTAGAGTAAAACAGCTCAATATTACACTAAAGCATTGAGGTATTGAGTATTATAAGAGTAAAACGGCTCAATATTACACTAAAGCATTGAGGTATTGTGTATTATTAGAGTAAAACCGGCTCAATATTACACTAAGCATTGAGGTATTGAGTATTATTAGAGTAAAACGCTCAATATTACACTAAAGCATTGAGGTATTGTGTATTATTAGAGTAAAACGGCTCAATATTACACTAAAGCATTGAGGTATTGTGTATTATTAGAGTAAAACGGCTCAATATTACACTAAAGCATTGAGGTATTGAGTATTATTAGAGTAAACGGCTCAATATTACACTAAAGCATTGAGGTATTGTGTATTATTAGAGTAAAACGGCTCAATATTACACTAAAGCATTGAGGTATTGTGTATTATTAGAGTAAAACGGCTCAATATTACACTAAAGCATTGAGGTATTGTGTATTATTAGAGTAAAACAGCTCAATATTACACTAAAGCATTGAGGTATTGTGTATTATTAGAGTAAAACGGCTCAATATTACACTAAAGCATTGAGGTATTGAGTATTATTAGAGTAAAACGGCTCAATATTACACTAAAGCATTGAGGTATTGTGTATTATTAGAGTAAAACGGCTCAATATTACACTAAAGCATTGAGGTATTGTGTATTATTAGAGTAAAACGGCTCAATATTACACTAAAGCATTGAGGTATTGTGTATTATTAGAGTAAAACAGCTCAATATTACACTAAAGCATTGAGGTATTGTGTATTATTAGAGTAAAACGGCTCAATATTACACTAAAGCATTGAGGTATTGAGTATTATTAGAGTAAAACGGCTCAATATTACACTAAAGCATTGAGGTATTGTGTATTATTAGAGTAAAACAGCTCAATATTACACTAAAGCATTGAGGTATTGTGTATTATTAGAGTAAAACAGCTCAATATTACACTAAAGCATTGAGGTATTGTGTATTATTAGTGTAAAACAGCTCAATATTACACTAAAGCATTGAGGTATTGAGTATTATTAGAGTAAAACAGCTCAATATTACACTAAAGCATTGAGGTATTGAGTATTATTAGAGTAAAACAGCTCAATATTACACTAAAGCATTGAGGTATTGTGTATTATTAGAGTAAAACGGCTCAATATTACACTAAAGCATTGAGGTATTGTGTATTATTAGTGTAAAACGGCTCAATATTACACTAAAGCATTGAGGTATTGTGTATTATTAGAGTAAAACGGCTCAATATTACACTAAAGCATTGAGGTATTGTGTATTATTAGAGTAAAACAGCTCAATATTACACTAAAGCATTGAGGTATTGAGTATTATTAGAGTAAAACGGCTCAATATTACACTAAAGCATTGAGGTATTGTGTATTATTAGAGTAAAACGGCTCAATATTACACTAAAGCATTGAGGTATTGTGTATTATTAGAGTAAAACGGCTCAATATTACACTAAAGCATTGAGGTATTGTGTATTATTAGAGTAAAACGGCTCAATATTACACTAAAGCATTGAGGTATTGTGTATTATTAGAGTAAAACGGCTCAATATTACACTAAAGCATTGAGGTATTGTGTATTATTAGAGTAAAACGGCTCAATATTACACTAAAGCATTGAGGTATTGTGTATTATTAGAGTAAAACAGCTCAATATTACACTAAAGCATTGAGGTATTGTGTATTATTAGAGTAAAACAGCTCAATATTACACTAAAGCATTGAGGTATTGTGTATTATTAGAGTAAAACAGCTTAATATTACACTAAAGCATTGAGGTATTGTGTATTATTAGAGTAAAACAGCTCAATATTACACTAAAGCATTGAGGTATTGTGTATTATTAGAGTAAAACGGCTCAATATTACACTAAAGCATTGAGGTATTGAGTATTATTAGAGTAAAACAGCTCATTATTACACTAAAGCATTGAGGTATTGAGTATTATTAGAGTAAAACAGCTCATTATTACACTAAAGCATTGAGGTATTGTGTATTATTAGAGTAAAACGGCTCAATATTACACTAAAGCATTGAGGTATTGTGTATTATTAGTGTAAAACAGCTCAATATTACACTAAAGCATTGAGGTATTGTGTATTATTAGAGTAAAACGGCTCAATATTACACTAAAGCATTGAGGTATTGTGTATTATTAGAGTAAAACAGCTCAATATTACACTAAATCATTGAGGTATTGAGTATTATAAGAGTAAAACGGCTCAATATTACACTAAAGCATTGAGGTATTGTGTATTATTAGAGTAAAACAGCTTAATATTACACTAAAGCATTGAGGTATTGTGTATTATTAGTGTAAAACAGCTCAATATTACACTAAAGCATTGAGGTATTGAGTATTATTAGAGTAAAACAGCTCAATATTACACTAAAGCATTGAGGTATTGTGTATTATTAGAGTAAAACAGCTTAATATTACACTAAAGCATTGAGGTATTGTGTATTATTAGAGTAAACGGCTCAATATTACACTAAAGCATTGAGGTATTGTGTATTATTAGAGTAAAACAGCTCAATATTACACTAAAGCATTGAGGTATTGTGTATTATTAGAGTAAAACAGCTCAATATTACACTAAAGCATTGAGGTATTGTGTATTATTAGAGTAAAACGGCTCAATATTACACTAAAGCATTGAGGTATTGAGTATTATTAGAGTAAAACGGCTCAATATTACACTAAAGCATTGAGGTATTGTGTATTATTAGAGTAAAACAGCTCAATATTACACTAAAGCATTGAGGTATTGTGTATTATTAGAGTAAAACAGCTCAATATTACACTAAAGCATTGAGGTATTGTGTATTATTAGAGTAAAACGGCTCAATATTACACTAAAGCATTGAGGTATTGTGTATTATTAGAGTAAAAACAGCTCAATATCACACTAAAGCATTGAGGTATTGTGTATTATTAGAGTAAAACGGCTCAATATTACACTAAAGCATTGAGGTATTGTGTATTATTAGAGTAAAACAGCTCAATATTACACTAAAGCATTGAGGTATTGTGTATTATTAGAGTAAAACGGCTCAATATTACACTAAAGCATTGAGGTATTGTGTATTATTAGAGTAAAACAGCTCAATATTACACTAAAGCATTGAGGTATTGTGTATTATTAGAGATTTAGAATAAGATCATACTCTAAAACGTGCTAATAAACAGCCAGTATCTTGATAATGGACATGTCGTGATATAGTGTGAATTGGAACACATGGACTGGATTCAGCTTCGTTTGAGGCAGCCGCTCTCTTCATTAACAGTGAATCAGTGTTGAGAAGTGGATGATGCAGTCTGTCAGTACGAGCTGTAGAGTTTAACCAGCTACACACACTAAAGAGCAGTTTAGTATTAGCCAGTATTTCATCATTGTTCCACAAGCTCTGTGTGTGTGTGTGTGTGTGTGTGTGTGTGTGTGTGTGTGTGTGTATCACAGTGTTTGTGTCCATGTAAGTGTGTTCAAGTGTCTGTATGCGCATGCATGAATGTGTGCACATGAGTGTGTGGCAGTGTGTGTGCATGAGTATGAGTGTGCATAAGTATGAGTGTGCATAAGTGTGTGTGTGTGTGTGTATAAGAGTGTGTGTGCATGACAGTGTTCAAAAGTGTGCATTTATGCGTGTGCATGCGTGTGTGCACATGAGTGTGAGAGTGGCAATGTGTGAGAGAGAGAATGTGTGCGCATGAGAGTGTGTGTGTGCATGATAATGTGTAAATGAGTGTGTACAAGAGTGTTTGTGTGTGTGCATGAGTGTGTGTGTGTGCATGAGTGTGTGTGTGTGCTTTAGTATGTGTGTATAAGTGCGTGAGAGTGTGTTCAAAAGTGTGCATGTGTGTGCATGAGTATGCGTGTGTGTATAAGAGCGTGTGCAAAAGTGTGCATGTATGCGTGTGCATGAGTGTGTGTGTGTATGTGTATGTGTGTCACAGTGTTTGTCCATGTAAGTGTGTTCAAGTGTCTGTGTATGCGCGTGCATGAGTGTGTGCGTGTATAAGAGAGTGTGTGCATGACAGTGTGTATGTATGCATGTGCATGAGTGTGTGCACATGAGTGTGAGTGGCAGTGTATGAGAATGAGTCCGCATAAGTGTGTGTGTGTGTGTGTGTGTGTGTGTGTGTGTGTGTGTGTGTGTCTGTGCATTAGAATGCGTGTGTGGGTGTGTGTGCATGAGTGTGTGTATCACAGTGTTTTTGTACCTGAAAGTGTGTTCAAGTGTCTGTATGCGTGTGCATGAGTGTGCACATGAGTGTGTGTGTACATGAGTATGAGTGTGCATAAGTGTGTGTATAGGAGTGTGTGTGCATGACAGTGTGTTCAAAAGTGTGCGTGTATGCGTGTGCATGAGTGTGAGAGGCAGTGTGTGTGTGTATGAGTATGAGTCCTCATAAGTGTGTGTGTGTGTGTGACATTAATCAGGCCAGTGATGGAGTGTGACAGAGGGAAGTCTTTAACTACAGCTCTCTGTCTCTCTCTCTCTCTCTGAGCTAATGAGGCGTACAGCAGCAGCGCTCTGTTTATACAAATGTGACGTCGAAACATCATCTCAGCCTGGCGCAGCGCCAACACACTGATCCAACAAGTCAATGTAAATCTCTCTCCATCGCTCCTCCTCACTCGTTCACACTCCTCCTGAAGAATTCCTGCTTTTCTTTTCCAGCTTCAACATCTTGAGGAGCAGGACGCTTACAGGACTGAACCAACACACTCCGAGATCCGCAGCTCAGCTAATTCAACATCCAGGAGTCAGCTTTAACGTCAGCTGAGACTCTAATGGAGACCAGACGAGGGAGAAGAACGCTGTTTCATAATTATTCTCAATACAACACAATCATAAATCTTCATTCATTCTCTTTTCGGCATTATTAATCTGGGGTCGCCACAGTGGAATGAACCGACAACTTATCCAGCACGTTTTACGCAGCGGATGCTCACACACAGAGTATGGACAATTTAGCCTACCTAATTCACCTATAGCGCATGTGTTTGGACTGTGGGGGAAACCGGAGCACCCGGAGGAAACCCACGCCAACACGGGGAGAACATGCAAACTCCACACAGAAACACCAACTGACCCAGCTTGCTGTGAGGTGACAGCACTACCTACTGCGCCACCGCCTGCCCTCATCATAATGTTTAAGACTGAAATTTGACAGAATTTACAATCCATTTCCCTCCAAAAAAATAAACTACAAAAATTACATTTTTTAACCCAACATTTGAGTTTGTCCATATTTGACCCAACGTTGACTTAAAACAACTCAGCACTTTTGTAGCGTTGATTAATGTAGAAATATAATATGAATATTAATGAAATGCAAAACTCTCCTCTAATATAAATGATTACAGAGCCAACATAAAATACTGACAAAATGAAAAATGCTGGGTCAAATATTGACAGTTGGGTTAAAACATGTCAATCCATTCATTCAATCATTCTTGTTCCTTCAGCTTAGTCCCTTTATTAATCAGGGGTCACCACAGCGGAATGAACCGCAAACTATTCCAGCATGTTTTACGCAGTGGATGCCCTTCCAGCTGCAACCCAAAACTGGGAAACACCCATACACACTTATACACTACAGCCAATTAAGTTAATCAATTCCCCTATAGCGCATGTGTTTGGACTGTGGGAGAAACCGGAGCACCCGGAGGAAACCCACACCAACACAGGGAAAACATGCAAACTCCACACAGAAACACCAACTGACCCAGCCGAGGCTCGAACTAGCGACCTTCTTGTTGTGAGGCAACAGCACTACCTACTGCGCCACCACCTCGCCCTCATCATAATGTTTAAGACTGAAATTTGACAGAATTTATAATCCATTTCCCTCCAAAAAAAATAAATAACTACAAAAATTACATTTTTAACCCAACATTTGAGTTTGAGTCCATATTTGACCCAACATGGACTTAAAACAACTCAGCACTTTTGTAGTGTTGAATAACAAATGTAGAAATATAAAATGAATATTAATGAAATGCAAAAGTCTCCTCTAATATAAATTATTACAGAGCCAACATAAAATACTGACAAAATGAAAAATGCTGGGTCAAATATTGACAGTTGGGTTAAAACATGTCAATTCATTCAATCATTCATGTTCCTTAGTCCCTTTACTAATCAGGGATTACAGCGGAATGACCCGCCAACTACTCCAGCATGTTTTACGCAGTGGATGCCCTTCCAGCTGCAACCCAATCCCTGGGAAACACCTATACACACTCATGCACTACAGCCAATTGAGTTCATCAGTTCCCCTATAGCATATGTGTTTGGACTGTGGAGGAAACTGGAGGAAACCCACGCCAACATGGGGAGAACATGCAAACTCCACACAGAAACACCAACTGACCCAGCAGGGACTCGACATGTCATTTCAATTTAACGTAAAAAATTAACCCAATATTGTGTCTGTCCAGGTTTGACATTTGAAATTTGCTATATATATATATATATATATATATATATGTTGGAATAGTTGGCGGTTCATTCCACTGTGGAGACCCCTGATGAATAAAGGACTAAGCCGAAGCAAAATGAATGAATAATCAAACATGCATTAAAGCAAATGGCAAGTCAAATATAGACAAGCACAACACTGGATTCATTTTGCTCTATTTAAATTACATTTTTTAACCCAACATTTGAGTTTGTCCATATTTGACCCAACATTGACTTAAAACAACTCAGCACTTTTATAGCGTTGATTAACAATGTAGAAATATTAAATGAATATTAATGAAATGCAAAACTCTCCTCTAATATAAATGATTACAGAGCCAACATAAAATACTGACAAAATGAAAAATGCTGGGTCAAATATTGACAGTTGGGTTAAAACATGTCAATCCATTCAATCATTCATGTTCCTTCAGCTTAGTCCCTTTATTAACCAGGGGTCACCACAGTGGAATGAACCGCCAACTGTTCCAGCATGTTTTAGGCACCGGATGCCCTTCCAGCTACAACCCAACAATGGGAAACACCCATACACACTCATACACTACAGCCAATTAAGTTAATCAATTCCCCTATAGCGCATGTGTTTGGACTGTGGGGGAAACTGCAGCACCCGGAGCAAACCCACGCCAACACTGGGAGAACATGCAAACTCCACACAGAAACACCAGCTGACCCAGCAGGGACTCGACATGTCATTTCAATTTAGCGTAAATTAACCCAACATTGTGTCTGTCCAGGTTTGACACTTGAAATTTGCTTTAATGGTAACTTTGATTCATATCTCATCACCTTCTATTATTTTGATATCTATATTTGACCCAACGTTGAGTTCAACAACCCAGCATTTATTTTTCGAGTGAATGTAAAGATAAGAGATTATTGAAGAGTGCAGCTGCTGTTCCTCACCGTTCAGCCTGGAGTATTACTGTAAACAACAGCATTTACAACAGCACTAACCCATAAACAATAGAGAACAATATGACATGATTAATATACCCAGATCATCATCATCATCATCATCATCACACTGCACAGCTCCACTCTGATACGCACACACTCTGTGTTTACATGTGGAGTAATGTATGCAGAGATACAATAACTGTGGCTTACATGTACCCGTCTGTGTGTGTGTGTGTGTGTGTGCGTGCGTGCGTGCGTGCGTGCGTGCGTGCGTGCGTGCGTGCGTGCGTGCGTGCGTGCGTGTGAGCAATTATATACGTGTATATGTGCTTGTGTGTGCGTGTATGCATGTGTGTGTATGTGCATGACTGCATGCGAGTGTGTGCATGTATGCATGAGTGTGTGTTTGCATGCATGTGCATCTGTGTGTGAGTGTGTATGTTTATAAGAATGTTTGTGCATGCGAGTGTGTGTGTGTGTGTGTGTGTGTGTGTGTGTGTGTGTGTGTGTATAAGTGTATGTGTGTGCGTGCATGAGTGTGTGTTTGCATGCATGTGCATCTGTGTGTGAGTGTGTATGTTTATGAGATGTGTGTGTAAATGCGAGTGTGTGTGCGTGTGTGTATAAGTGTATGCGTGTGTGTGCATGAGTGTGTGTTTGCATGCATGTGCATCTGTGTGTGAGTGTGTATGTTTATAAGAATGTTTGTGCATGCGAGTGTGTGTGTGTGTGTGTATAAGTGTATGCGTGTGCGTGCATGAGTGTGTGTGTGCATGCATGTGCATCTGTGCGTGAGTGTGTATGTTTATGAGATGTGTGTGTGAATGCGAGTGTGTGTGTGTTAGTGTGTGTGTATAAGTGTATGCGTGCGTGTGCATGCATGTGCATCTGTGTGTGAGTGTGTATGTTTATAAGAATGTTTGTGCATGCAAGTGTGTGTGTGTGTGTGTGTGTATAAGTGTATGCATGCGCGTGCATGAGTGTGCATCTGTGTATGAGTTTATGAGAATGTTTGTGCATGCGAGTGTGTGTGGGTGTGTGTATAAGTGTATGCATGCGCGTGTATGTTTATGAGAATGTGTGTGCATGCATGTGCATAAGTGTACGTTTGTGCATGTGTTTGTGTATGAGTGTGTGTGTGCTTGCGTGTGCTCACTTGTATGAGTGTGCATGCGTGCATGTGCTTGTGTGTGTGTGTTCAGGCCAGCAGTGGGCCGTCCTCATGGCAGCGTTGTGTTTGCTTTGCTCTTATTATCAGTGTAATGAGGTTTAATGAGGACTGAAGCGCTGCAGGAGCGACAGCAGCATCACTGACATCAGCCCACAGCACAAACTAAACAGCACGCAACACAAACCACACCTCTGCTCCTTTATTCTGCAATTACCACATTAATTACTGATTATTTATCATCTCAGAATACAGTATAGTCAAGATCTCCATCTAAAATGCAAGAAAACGTTCCTCTAACAGGAATAATAGCCACAAAACCCCATTGCTTTACTGTAGACTCATATTGAGAGTAAATAAATGGTTAAATCACTATAGAAATGTACACTACAGTCTCATTAGCAGATCTTAATGAATGCATTCAACTCAAAGGTGTGAAATGGCTGTATTATAACCTTAATAAAGAGCTGAACACTATTAGTTCTGTATTAAACGTGCAGAAAACCATCTCTCAACTAAACAACACTTGGGAAGTATCTGTCCGAGCATTAGCAGGGCGAATAAAGTGTGTTTACATGCGCTGCTTTTCTAGAGCGCTGATTTAATAGTCATCATGCGCTGTAAATCGTCACCATGGGCAGTTGGAGGAGTCAGAAACGTGTGTTTTACATGTCTCTGTCTGAGGTGGGAGAACAGCGCCAGATGTGCCGACTGCATTAATGGATCGTCGGCATCTTTGTTTCTTTATCGCTAATTGGATGTTAGGATTGCGGGCTGATGGGGAGAGCGTGCAGGAATGATGGAGTGCGGAGAGTAACAGAGGCATTTGCACGGTAACTGCGGCCGTAAGTCTCTCTGCATGCTGAAAAAGCTGTCATTTCTACATGATTTCTATTGCCACGCAAACACAAACGGCCTGTCTGTCACGGCTCCCAGTGATAAGCTGGCACATACATCAGCAGATGCATGCATCACTGACACAGGCTGCTCGCGGAGGACGCTTTATTCACACACACACACACTTACAGACATCCGGAAAGCACAGTTTTTGATTTAACCTCTGACGCATGAGTTATTACAGATGAAAGCTTGTGTGTTTATTTTGTAATATTGTGTAAAAGTTTCTTTAAAGAACAGAAAATTGTTTTTAGTTGTTTGTTTATTTTAATTATGCCAATTTAAAAGCAAGTTTCTCTTTTGGTTAATTAATGCAACGTTTATTTTTCACTCTAAGAACATTTTTTGTTGTTCCTTTATATTAATTAAGCAATGTTTAGATTACTTTTCAAAGCTAAATTTTCTCTGTTGTTTATTTAAATAATGCATTGTTTTACTGTTTCTAGACATTTCTCTCTTTGTTTGTTTTTATTATTCAATGTTTACTTTACCGTTTTAGGAAGATTGTCTATTTTATTTATGTAAACTATGCAGTGTGTGTTAACTTTAAAGACCTCTTTCTTTTTGTTGTTTATTTATATAAATGATGCAATGATTATTATTATAGAAACGTTTCTGTTTTGTTGTTTATATAAATTATGCAGTTTATTTTAGTCAGTTTATTATGCTGTGTGTTTCAGGAACATTTTTTATTTTGTTTATTTCTGCAAACTATGCAATGTGTGTTTTAAATCATGCACAAAATGCAATGTGTGTTTTAAATCATGCACAAAATGCAATTTTTTACTGTTTTAAGAAAAATGTTCTGTGTTGTTTGTTTATATAAATTATGATTATTTTCAGATTTAAGAATTTTGTTTTTGTTGTTTCTTTTAACTAAAACAAGAGAATTTTTTCTTTAAAAAAAGCAAAAATAAATGTTGCAAAGTTTATATAAATAAATAACAAAATTAAGAGAAATCTTACGTGAAAAAGAGTAAACATTGCATAATTGATATAAATAAATAACAGAAGAATAACTTTTCCTCTATAAATAATGCAATCTTTTTTATTTTAAAGTTCTGTTTGTTTATAAAAAAAAATTTTGTAACTTATTTTAACTTGAGCAATTTATTTACTTGAAAAAACATTCTAATAAATAAACAGCAAAAGAGAAAATGTTCTTATATAAATTATACTTTATATTATATTATATTTATTTTATCTTTTTACAGAAACATTTCTCTTCTGTTTGTTTATTTATATTATGCATTTCCGTCTGTTTAATGAAAATTTTCTTTGTTGTTTCTTTGTGAAGTTTCTCATTTATATCAATTATGCAATGTTTATTTTTATTTTATTAGGAACATTGTGTTTTTGTTGCATCTTTTAACTAAAAACAACAACAGAAAACTTTAAATAAACTAGAATAACCTGCATAGTTTATATTAACAACAAAAGAGAAACATTCTGTAAAAAAGTAAAAACAAAGAGGGCATCATTTATATGAACAACAAAATAAGTTTCTTACATAAATGCATACGCAATGTTTATTTTAACTTTAAAATAAATTAACTTTTAATTTTTATTTAACTTTGTTTTGTTTTGTTGTTTATTTATATAAATGGTGCATTTTTACTTCAACAACGAAGAGAAAATTTATCAAATAATTTATATAAATAAACAACAAGATAGAAAACATTCTTAAATTATGCCATGTTTATTTTTACTTTTGTTTTTATTTTGTTTTTTATTTATATAAATATACATTTCTTTTTTAAAGAACAGCTCCTGTTTTCATTTTAAGCTACATATTAGTGGACAGCATATCATTTTACTGTGATTTGATTAGTGAAAAAAATACAACATAAATATTTATCAGTATTATATTTAATGTGTTAAAATGACCTTAATATAAAACTGAATGGTGCAATGGTTTAAATATAAAGATTTTTACTATCACAGTAAATCACACAATTGTGCATCAATCATTAAATCGGTGTCCAAATACTGCATTAAAAGCACACACACACACACACACACACACACACACTCTGATCTTATCTGATCATCTCTGCTGTGTTCCTCCAGAAACACTGAGCTGTGTTTACTGTATTTATCTGATGTGCTTCACTGTCCCCTGATTGAGTGGATAAACTCTCAGCTCACTCACAGATTAGACACATAATCAAGATCAGCACGTTTGTGTTTACGGTCAAATTAATTCTCATGCAGCTAAAGATATTCATCTTATATAATAATAATAATAATAATAATGATGATGATAATAATAATAATAATAGTAATAATAATAATAATAATAATGATAATGATAATGATAATGATAATAATAATAATAATAATAATAATAATAATAATATCTTAAAATTATTGTTATTATTATTATTATCTTATATAAACAAATCTGAGAAAATCTGAGCTTTTAAGCTTTTATAAGCAAACTACACTGCAAAACAAATCCCTCAATGAGCAGTTTTGTGTATTTTGTGTATTCATGTTTTGATTTTCCCCGTTTATTTCTGCTTCTGAATTGCATTATGGGATCTCGATCTTTCTTCCAGCAACGTTTAACCTTAAAATGTTTAAGAAAGTGGCCTTTGTGTAATAGTGTGCAGTGCTGTATAGTCTGGGTTGTTGTATTTTACGCTACAGAAACCTTGTAATAAACTGCAGCACATTCTCTGTTATTGTACACACTTATTTCTCTCTATATTAGCCTATTTCTTATACATTACATTATTTCAAACAACTAAAACGTCAATAAAAATCTCTTTGTTAAACTGTAGAGTTGAATTGTCATCATCAGAAGTGGACAGAGCAGAGATCAACATCCCATAATACAGTTCATAAACAGATATTTTTTCAGTGCACAGTATTTGATAACTAATAATAAAGATGTGCATGCAGAAACAAACTCAATCAGCCGACGACATCACACACACACACACCATAAGAAATGTAACACACTTCAACAGTAGCAGAATATGAGCAGGGTTGTTGCTAGATCAGATACAGAGGGGGCCAGATGTTAATGAGAATTATTCATTACATTTCCCAATCATTGTATTTTATTTACATCTACCCCTACCCCAACCCTCACAGTAATGTTAAATGGTAAATATACAGTGTATTCTTCATATTATTTATTAAATTACCCATTAAATTAGTATTTTACTAATGCCCATCTTACCCCAACCCTAAACCCAACCCTCACAGTAATATAAACACAGTAATTATAGTGTATTATTTATTAAATTACCCATTATATCATATTTTATTAACATTTACCCATACCCCAACCCTAAACCCAACCCTCACAGTAATATAAACACAGTAATTATAGTGTATTATTTATTAAATTACCCATTATATCATATTTTATTAACATTTACCCATACCCCAACCCTAAACCCAACCCTCACAGTAATGTAAACACAGTAATTATAGTGTATTATTTATTAAATTACCCATTATATCATATTTTATTAACATTTACCCATACCCCAACCCTAAACCCAACCCTCACAGTAATGTAAACACAGTAATTATAGTGTATTATTTATTAAATTACCCAATATATCCATATTTTATTAACATTTACCCATACCTCAACCCTAAACCCAACCCTCACAGTAATGTCAACACAGTAATTATAGTGTATTATTTATTAAATTACCCATTATATTATATTTTATTAACATTTACCCATACCTCAACCCTAAACCCAACCCTTACAGTAATGTAAACACTGTAATTATAGTGTATTATTTATTAAATTACCCATTATATCATATTTTATTAACATTTACCCATACCCCAACCCTAAACCCAACCCTCACAGTAATGTAAACACAGTAATTATAGTGTATTATTTATTAAATTACCCAATATATCCATATTTATTAACATTTACCCATACCTCAACCCTAAACCCAACCCTCACAGTAATGTCAACACAGTAATTATAGTGTATTATTTATTAAATTACCCATTATATTATATTTTATTAACATTTACCCATACCTCAACCCTAAACCCAACCCTTACAGTAATGTAAACACTGTAATTATAGTGTATTATTTATTAAATTACCCATTATATCATATTTTATTAACATTTACCCATACCCCAACCCTAAACCCAACCCTCACAGTAATGTAAACACAGTAATTATAGTGTATTATTTATTAAATTACCCATTATATTATATTTTATTAACATTTACCCATACCTCAACCCTAAACCCAACCCTTACAGTAATGTAAACACTGTAATTATAGTGTATTATTTATTAAATTACCCATTATATCATATTTTATTAACATTTACCCATACCCCAACCCTAAACCCAACCCTCACAGTAATGTAAACACAGTAATTATAGTGTATTATTTATTAAATTACCCAATATATCCATATTTTATTAACATTTACCCATACCTCAACCCTAAACCCAACCCTCACAGTAATGTCAACACAGTAATTATAGTGTATTATTTATTAAATTACCCATTATATTATATTTTATTAACATTTACCCATACCCCAACCCTAAACCCAACCCTCACAGTAATGTAAACACAGTAATTATAGTGTATTATTTATTAAGTTACCCATTATATCATATTTTATTAACATTTACCCATACCCCAACCCTAAACCCAACCCTCACAGTAATGTAAACACAGTAATTATAGTGTATTATTTATTAAATTACCCATTATATCATATTTTATTAACATTTACCCATACCCCAACCCTAAACCCAACCCTCACAGTAATGTAAACACAGTAATTATAGTGTATTATTTATTAAATTACCCATTATATCATATTTTATTAACATTTACCCCTACCCCAACCCTAAACCCAACCCTCACAGTAATGTCAACACAGTAATTATAGTGTATTATTTATTAAATTACCCATTATATCATATTTTATTAACATTTACCCATACCCCAACCCTAAACCCAACCCTCACAGTAATGTAAACACAGTAATTATAGTGTATTATTTATTAAATTACCCGATATATCCATATTTTATTAACATTTACCCATACCCCAACCCTAAACCCAACCCTCACAGTAATGTAAATACAGTAATTATAGTGTATTATTTATTAAATTACCCATTATATCATATTTTATTAACATTTACCCATACCCCAACCCTAAACCCAACCCTCACAGTAATGTAAACACAGTAATTATAGTGTATTATTTATTAAATTACCCGATTTATCCATATTTTATTAACATTTACCCATACCCCAACCCTAAACCCAACCCTCACAGTAATGTAAACACAGTAATTATAGTGTATTATTTATTAAATTACCCATTATATCATATTTTATTAACATTTACCCATACCCCAACCCTAAACCCAACCCTCACAGTAATGTAAACACAGTAATTATAGTGTATTATTTATTAAATTACCCATTATATCATATTTTATTAACATTTACCCATACCCCAACCCTAAACCCAACCCTCACAGTAATATAAACACAGTAATTATAGTGTATTATTTATTAAATTACCCAATATATCATATTTTATTAACATTTACCCATACCCCAACCCTAAACCCAACCCTCACAGTAATGTAAACACAGTAATTATAGTGTATTATTTATTAAATTACCCATTATATCGTATTTTATTATCATTTACCCATACCTCAACCCTAAACCCAACCCTCACAGTAATGTAAACACAGTAATTATAGTGTATTATTTATTAAATTACCCATTATATCATATTTTATTAACATTTACCCATACCCCAACCCTAAACCCAACCCTCACAGTAATGTAAACACAGTAATTATAGTGTATTATTTATTAAATTACCCATTATATCATATTTTATTAACATTTACCCATACCCCAACCCTAAACCCAACCCTCACAGTAATGTAAACACTGTAATTATAGTGTATTATTTATTAAATTACCCATTATATCATATTTTATTAACATTTACCCATACCCCAACCCTAAACCCAACCCTCACAGTAATGTAAACACTGTAATTATAGTGTATTATTTATTAAATTACCCATTATATCCTATTTTATTAACATTTACCCATACCCCAACCCTAAACCCAACCCTCACAGTAATGTAAACACAGTAATTATAGTGTATTATTTATTAAATTACCCATTATATCATATTTTATTAACATTTACCCATACCCCAACCCTAAACCCAACCCTCACAGTAATGTAAACACAGTAATTATAGTGTATTATTTATTAAATTACCCATTATATCATATTTTATTAACATTTACCCATACCCCAACCCTAAACCCAACCCTCACAGTAATGTAAACACTGTAATTATAGTGTATTATTTATTAAATTACCCATTATATCATATTTTATTAACATTTACCCATACCCCAACCCTAAACCCAACCCTTACAGTAATGTAAACACTGTAATTATAGTGTATTATTTATTAAATTACCCATTATATCCTATTTTATTAACATTTACCCATACCCCAACCCTAAACTCAACCCTCACAGTAATGTAAACACAGTAATTATAGTGTATTATTTATTAAATTACCCATTATATCATATTTTATTAACATTTACCCATACCCCAACCCTAAACCCAACCCTCACAGTAATATAAACACAGTAATTATAGTGTATTATTTATTAAATTACCCATTATATCGTATTTTATTATCATTTACCCATACCTCAACCCTAAACCCAACCCTCACAGTAATGTAAACACAGTAATTATAGTGTATTATTTATTAAATTACCCATTATATCGTATTTTATTATCATTTACCCATACCTCAACCCTAAACCCAACCCTCACAGTAATGTAAACACAGTAATTATAGTGTATTATTTATTAAATTACCCATTATATCGTATTTTATTATCATTTACCCATACCTCAACCCTAAACCCAACCCTCACAGTAATGTAAACACAGTAATTATAGTGTATTATTTATTAAATTACCCATTATATCATATTTTATTAACATTTACCCATACCTCAACCCTAAACCCAACCCTCACAGTAATGTAAACACAGTAATTATAGTGTATTATTTATTAAATTACCCATTATATCATATTTTATTAACATTTACCCATACCCCAACCCTAAACCCAACCCTCACAGTAATGTAAACACAGTAATTATAGTGTATTATTTATTAAATTACCCATTATATCATATTTTATTAACATTTACCCATACCCCAACCCTAAACCCAACCCTCACAGTAATGTAAACACAGTAATTATAGTGTATTATTTATTAAATTACCCATTATATCCTATTTTATTAACATTTACCCATACCCCAACCCTAAACCCAACCCTCACAGTAATGTAAACACAGTAATTATAGTGTATTATTTATTAAATTACCCATTATATCCTATTTTATTAACATTTACCCATACTCCAACCCTAAACCCAACCCTCACAGTAATGTAAACACAGTAATTATAGTGTATTATTTATTAAATTACCCATTATATCATATTTTATTAACATTTACCCATACTCCAACCCTAAACCCAACCCTCACAGTAATGTAAACACAGTAATTATAGTGTATTATTTATTAAATTACCCATTATATCATATTTTATTAACATTTACCCATACCCCAACCCTAAACCCAACCCTCACAGTAATGTAAACACAGTAATTATAGTGTATTATTTATTAAATTACCCATTATATCATATTTTATTAACATTTACCCATACCCCAACCCTAAACCCAACCCTCACAGTAATGTAAACACAGTAATTATAGTGTATTATTTATTAAATTACCCGATATATCCATATTTTATTAACATTTACCCATACCCCAACCCTAAACCCAACCCTCACAGTAATGTAAATACAGTAATTATAGTGTATTATTTATTAAATTACCCAATATATCATATTTTATTAACATTTACCCATACCTCAACCCTAAACCCAACCCTCACAGTAATGTAAACACAGTAATTATAGTGTATTATTTATTAAATTACCCATTATATCATATTTTATTAACATTTACCCATACCCCAACCCTAAACCCAACCCTCACAGTAATGTAAACACAGTAATTATAGTGTATTATTTATTAAATTACCCATTATATCCATATTTTATTAACATTTACCCATACCCCAACCCTAAACCCAACCCTCACAGTAATGTAAACACAGTAATTATAGTGTATTATTTATTAAATTACCCATTATATCATATTTTATTAACATTTACCCATACCCCAACCCTAAACCCAACCCTCACAGTAATGTAAACACTGTAATTATAGTGTATTATTTATTAAATTACCCGATATATCCATAATTTATTAACATTTACCCATACCCCAACCCTAAACCCAACCCTCACAGTAATGTAAACACTGTAATTATAGTGTATTATTTATTAAATTACCCATTATATCCTATTTTATTAACATTTACCCATACCCCAACCCTAAACCCAACCCTCACAGAAATGTAAACACAGTAATTATAGTGTATTATTTATTAAATTACCCATTATATCCTATTTTATTAACATTTACCCATACCCCAACCCTAAACCCAACCCTCACAGTAATGTAAACACAGTAATTATAGTGTATTATTTATTAAATTACCCATTATATCATATTTTATTAACATTTACCCATACTCCAACCCTAAACCCAACCCTCACAGTAATGTAAACACAGTAATTATAGTGTATTATTTATTAAATTACCCATTATATCATATTTTATTAACATTTACCCATACCCCAACCCTAAACCCAACCCTCACAGTAATGTAAACACAGTAATTATAGTGTATTATTTATTAAATTACCCATTATATCATATTTTATTAACATTTACCCATACCCCAACCCTAAACCCAACCCTCACAGTAATGTAAACACAGTAATTATAGTGTATTATTTATTAAATTACCCATTATATCCTATTTTATTAACATTTACCCATACCCCAACCCTAAACCCAACCCTCACAGTAATGTAAACACAGTAATTATAGTGTATTATTTATTAAATTACCCATTATATCATATTTTATTAACATTTACCCATACTCCAACCCTAAACCCAACCCTCACAGTAATGTAAACACAGTAATTATAGTGTATTATTTATTAAATTACCCATTATATCATATTTTATTAACATTTACCCATACCCCAACCCTAAACCCAACCCTCACAGTAATGTAAACACAGTAATTATAGTGTATTATTTATTAAATTACCCATTATATCCTATTTTATTAACATTTACCCATACCCCAACCCTAAA
Source organism: Danio aesculapii (assembly GCF_903798145.1). Taxonomy (NCBI): domain Eukaryota; kingdom Metazoa; phylum Chordata; class Actinopteri; order Cypriniformes; family Danionidae; genus Danio; species Danio aesculapii. Next base: position 55,695,111 of record NC_079448.1, on the reverse strand, counting down.
CCCAACCCTCACAGTAATGTAAACACAGTAATTATAGTGTATTATTTATTAAATTACCCATTATATCATATTTTATTAACATTTACCCATACTCCAACCCTAAACCCAACCCTCACAGTAATGTAAACACAGTAATTATAGTGTATTATTTATTAAATTACCCATTATATCATATTTTATTAACATTTACCCATACCCCAACCCTAAACCCAACCCTCACAGTAATGTAAACACAGTAATTATAGTGTATTATTTATTAAATTACCCATTATATCATATTTTATTAACATTTACCCATACCCCAACCCTAAACCCAACCCTCACAGTAATGTAAACACTGTAATTATAGTGTATTATTTATTAAATTACCCATTATATCCATATTTTATTAACATTTACCCATACCCCAACCCTAAACCCAACCCTCACAGTAATGTAAACACAGTAATTATAGTGTATTATTTATTAAATTACCCATTATATCATATTTTATTAACATTTACCCATACCCCAACCCTAAACCCAACCCTCACAGTAATGTAAACACAGTAATTATAGTGTATTATTTATTAAATTACCCATTATATCCTATTTTATTAACATTTACCCATACCCCAACCCTAAACCCAACCCTCACAGTAATGTAAACACAGTAATTATAGTGTATTATTTATTAAATTACCCATTATATCATATTTTATTAACATTTACCCATACCCCAACCCTAAACCCAACCCTCACAGTAATGTAAACACAGTAATTATAGTGTATTATTTATTAAATTACCCATTATATCATATTTTATTAACATTTACCCATACCCCAACCCTAAACCCAACCCTCACAGTAATGTAAACACAGTAATTATAGTGTATTATTTATTAAATTACCCATTATATCCTATTTTATTAACATTTACCCATACCCCAACCCTAAACCCAACCCTCACAGTAATGTAAACACAGTAATCAGTTATGCAGCATCACCAAACTGATGCTATAGATGTGTGTATCCGCAGCTGTATCCCCTCTAGACTGTATCTATGAGTGTGTGTGAGTGTGAAACGCCTGCAGCTCCTCTCTAACGTCTTCATAACTGCAGAGTACAGCGCTGCAGACGGAGAACTACTGTCCTGGAGCTGGACGGATCAATTACTGAGAACACTTCATGCTATTAACACACACTAATTGAGCATGTGACCGAGAACAGTGTGTGTGTGTGTGTGTGTGTGTGTGTGTGTGTGTGTGTGTGTGTGTGTGTGTCTAACAGCAGAGCATACAGCAGGTTTTACATTGGTTACTGCATGATTATCTCAATTACTGTGTTCTTCTGATCGAGCTCCTTCACTTCAGCTCTGCGTCTGCTCTGCTTTCTGAAGGTGTGTGTGTGTGTGTGTGTGTGTATGTGTGTAGCGTGGCCTCTGCACTGTGGGCTGTGTGTGGTGTGCGTTTTATTAGTCCTGCACTAAAGCATGTTTTCTGTAGGGTTAGCCTCACTGCACCTGCCAAAACACACACACACACACACACACACACACACACACACACACACACACACACACACACACACACACACATATGCACTTATACACAGCTTATACACACCTCACACACACACAGGTACAATCACACATGCACGCTTGCTTGCACACTCCCAACACACACACAAACATAAGCGCATGCTCACACACATACACGCTTTCGACAGACACACTTGCACTCTCCTGACACACACACACAACAATCTTACACCCACACCCAACACACACACTCTGCTGACAAACACACACACACACACACTCTTCTGACACACACACTCTCCCGACAATCTTATATACACTCACGACACACACACACACACACATTCTGCTGACACACGCACACACACTCTCCCAACAATCTTATACACATTCTCACGACACACACACACACACACACTCTCCTGACAAGCTTATACACACTCATGACACACACACACACACACACACTCGCCCAACACACACACACTCTCACCTGAAAAACACATACAGAGTCTTCTGATACACACACTCTGCTGACAATCTTACACACACACTCACGACACACACATTCTCCCAACACGCACACACAAACACACTCACCGGACAAACGCACAAACACACACTCTCCTGACAGCCCTACACACACTCTCCCAGCACACACACATACACACTCTCCTGACAAACACACACACACACACACTCTCCCGACAATCTTATACACTCTCACGACACACACACTCTGACACACACACACACATTCTCCCGACAATCTTATAAACACTCATGACACACACACACGTTCCCAACACACACACACATTCCCAACAAACACTCTTTTCTAACAAACACACTCTCACTCTCCCGACAGTCTTATACACACACACACACACACACTCATATTCTCCCGAAAATCGTGTACGCACTCTCACGACACATACACTCTCCCAACACACACTCTCGACAAACACACACACACTCCTGACAATCTTTTACACACGTTCTGTATAGTAGTTTGTAAGTGTAAGTGTGTGTGTGCGCGTGTGTGTGCGCGCGTGTGTGTGTGCTGCAGCTGAAATCATTATCCGCTCACCTGTACGCCTCTAATGGGGTCGTTACGGAGGTGCAGGGCCCCGCAGCCGGCCACTAATCCAGCGCATGCTACGGCCAGCTGTTACACACACACACACACACACACACTCTCACGACACACACAAACACTTGTTTCTCTGTGTTACATTCCAGCAGGCGTCGGCTGAGCCGGAGCAGAGTGAGACGCTGTAAATCAGGTGCCTTATAAGTGTGTGTGTGCGCGTGTGTGTGCGCGCGCGTGTGTGTGTGTGTGTGTGTGTGTGTGTGTGTGTGTGTGTGTGTGTGTGTGTGTGTGTTACACCCGGTGTTTAATGCATTATTCCAGCATGATCTGCTGTCATTATTCAGATTTGGAGCAACACAAACATTATAAGTCGTCTCATATCCGGTAAAGTCAACCAATTATAAATAAATATATATATATATATATATATATTGAGCACAGTGGAGACGCAGTGGCTCAGCTAGAAGGTTGCTGGTTCGACTCCCGGTGTGGGTTTCCTCCGGTTTCCCCCCCAGTCTAAACACATGCGCTATAGGGGAATTGATCAACCGAATTGTCCATAGTGTATGAGTGTGAATGAGTGTGTATGGGTGTTTCCCAGTACTGGGTTGCATCTGGAAGGGCATCTGCTGTGTAAATCATATGCTGGAATAGTTGGTGGTTCATTCCGCTGTGGCGACCCCTGATGAATAAAGCTGAAGGTAAATGATTGACTGAATATTGAGCTCATGTAAAGGACTGCTCCTTTTTTTTACTTTAAATACACTCTAAGAAATGCTGGGTTACTTAAACCCAAACTGGGTCAAATAAAGACTAACCCAAACATTGGGTTAAATTTGGTCCCATAAATTTTATTTAAAAAAAAAACAATTAACCCAGGTGTTGGGTCAGTCCCTATTACACCCAGAACTGTTAAAATAACCCGGCATTTGTAGAGAGTCAGAAATGTCCTCGTTCATATCTGATCATATTCAGCACTTTACTCTGATCCTCAGGGGCAAATGCTCAACTCAAAATGTAGAAATAGAAAATAAAATATAAATATAATTAAAAACACCTTTAAAACATTTATATTTACATTTAGTCATTTAGCAGACGCTTTTATCCAAAACGACTTACAAATGAGGACAAGGAAGCAATTTACACAACTATAAGAGCAGCAGTGAACAAGTGCTGTAGACAAGTTTCAGGTGTGTAAAGTCTAAGAAGCAAAGCAAAACCTATTGATTACAGGTAGGTCCAGCATAAAAATGTAAAATATTGATAAATAAAATGTAAAAAAGTTGATATTCTACTTAATAAACTGTTCTTGATGCTTCTGTCTGCATCTCTAAAATAACAGCTTAATATGAAAAGCCATCTAGTCCGTATAGACCAGAGATGCGCAAACTAGGCCCGCAGGTCACAGCTTTAATTTGGCACACATAACATCTCAGAAGGGAGGTCGATGTTTTGTTTTTTGTTTGTTTTGTTTTTGGTAGATTATTTTATTGTTGAGCTACAACTTAAATAAAAAAGCAGACTGAAATTAAACGATTCAGTTAAAGATTGTAAATGAATTAATAAAACACACAGTGACTGATGGATAGAGGAGCATGCAGAAGACATCGGCAGGTGCAGCTTTACTACCGTAAGAGGAGTTATGTGTTTATTCTAATAAGTTCATTATAAAATGTCAAAAACAATTCCTATTGCATTATTTAACATGATTTAGTCTATTTATTTATTAATAATATGAAATACATTAAGAAATCCCCCATGGAAACTTTAATGTAATAAATAAATCTCACTTATAAAACATCTATTGTTCTGCTGGTTTAACCCACATGCAGCGCTCAGCTTAACTGAGTACAGCACATTTAGAAAATGAATATTTTTATCCATTCCCATGTATTTTGGTGCATTTAAACAACAGATTTATTTCTTCAAATAATTTTTTAGTCATCAAACATCTTTAGAAAATGAAAGATAACACAATTAAACTCACGCACAATATTGCAAAAAAAAAGACAAACTACATCACCTCAACTAAACTTTTCAATGTGTTTGCTTCTGTTGATTCTTCCTCTTTTAAATGTGCATTTAATATTTTCTATAATATTTACACAAACAAACATGATCCTGTTTGGGTTTATTTTTCTGAGATTGATTCATTTGTTGAGTGGTGTGATCAAAACTGTAAAAGTAAATACAAAAATGTTGTGGAGCATTCACCAGTGTTTGTACATGATCAAGAACTCACTCAGGTACAGTCATACAAGTATTTGGGAATTTACATAGACCGGTCTCTAACATGGGACACTCATGTACACTGGATCTGTGAAGAGCTTCACCAAAGACTGTATTTTCTGCGAAGGTTATGGTTGTATGGTGTTAATAAGAAAATCATGTACTTATTTTATCAAGCTGTATGTGAAAGTGTCATCAGGTATGGTCTATCTACATGGTGTGGCAGTCTTTCTGTAAATCTGAAATCTAAAATGTTCAATATTATCAGAATTGCTACAAGACTAATAGGATCTTTCACTAGTATACAAACACTCTGAGCAATGCACTCTGAATGAAGTGAAAAGAATTTTAAGTAGCCCATCTCATGTACTCTTCCCATTTTACGATCTTTTACCTTCTGGTAGAAGATCCAGAACTTTCCGCTGGAAGCAGAACAGACTGAAGAACTCTTTTAATCAATCAGACTGTTGAACACTGATCGATACTGTATATCATTCTTTTGCATGTTGACTTATTTTTAATTGTTATTATGTCAGAACCTGCTGAAGTGCTGTGTGAGTCCACAGAAAATTTCCCCTTGAGGGACAATAAAGAATACAAACAAACCAACATATTTGGGTGTGCTAGTTTTGGGCCGTTATTGTAAAATTCTGCACTTCATCAGAAGGGAGGAGGGTCTTTCGAACCACCCAAACCGCCTCTGTCTACGGGCCTGTTTTACTAACTCATCTCTAATAACTGATTTCTTTTCTCTTTGCCATGATGACAGCACATAATGTTAGACTAGATATTTTATTCAGCTTAAAGTGACATTTAAAGGCTTAACTAGGGTAATTAGGGTAAAGTAAGGGTAATCAGGCAAGTCATTGTATAACAGTGGTTTATTCTGGAGACAATCCAAAACTAATATTGCTTAGGGAGGTCAGCATGATTGGAAAAATCTTACATTGTGCTATTTTATTTGAATTTTCTGCAATACTGTGATTATTAAGTATAATTTCAGCAGATGAATTGAACAGCATTTAGAAAGACTGCAGAAAGCTAGATTAGATGAGATGATTTTGTAGGTAAACGCATCTGCATGAAATACAATTAACCCATCACAAGCATTGATAAATACAATAGAGCAAAGATTCAAACTAAATAAACCGTACTGATTGATTTTCTGAGGGTTCAGCAGTATTCAGACAGAAACTGAATAATCATATAACTGTATAGTGTCTCTTCATTGTACAGTGCTCAGCACAATGGAGCACACCCCATTCTGAAAATTCATCTTTTTATCCATTTATCCTGAACTAAAGCTTGAGAGCCAGATTCGGTCTGTTGTTCGCTCTAGCTTCTTTCACTTGAAACAACTAGCCTAAATGAAGCATGTTTTATCACACAAGCACTTTAAAACAGTACTCCATGCCTTCATAACCTGCCGCTTGGACTGCTGTAATTCCCTTTATTTTGGGGTGAGCCGGTCTTCTATTTCTTGACTGCAACTTGTTCAGATTGCAGCTGCGCCTCTTTTAACTGGCACACGCAAATACGAGCACATCACCCTGATTTTATCTCCTCTTCACTGGCTGCCTGTGCATTTCAGGACCCATTTTAAGTTACTTTTATTTGTTTTTAAGTGTCTGAATGGTGCTGCACCCCTTTACCTCTCTGAGCTTCTCGGTCCTTACACACCTTCTCGTTCGCTCAGGTCAGCCGACCAGCTCCAGCTCAGAGGGGATCGGGCTTTTGCTGTGGCGGCGCCAAAATTGTGGAATGAGTTGCCGTTGTATATTAGACAAGCCTCTTCCATTACTGTGTTTAAATCTCTTCTTAAAAGCCACTTGTTCAGTTTGGCTTTCAGCACAGCGTGAGATGTTGACACTTTATGTTCATTTATTTGTATTTTAAAGTTTGTTTACTCTCTGTTCTCAGCACTTTGGTCGACTGTGTTGTTTTAAAGGGCTTTATAAATAGAACTGAATTGAATTTCTCAGTGAATATTGGTAATATACAGTTGAAGTCAGAATTATTAGCCCCCCTGTTTATTTTCTTCCCCAATTTCTGTTTAACAGAGAGCAGATTTCTCCAACACATTTCTAATCATAATAGTGTTAATAACTCATCTCTAATAACTGATGTATTTTCTCTTTGTCATGATGACAGTAAATAATATTAGTCTAGATATTCTTCAAGACACTTCTATACAGCTTAATGTTACATTTAAAGGCTTAACTAGGTTAATTAGGTTAACTAGACAATAATGGTTTGTTCTGTAGACTAGAGAAAAAACAGCATAAGGGGGCTAATAATATTGACCTTAAAATGGTGTTTAAAAAATTAAGAAGTGCTTTTATTCTAGCCGAAATAATACAAATCAGACTTTTTCCAGAAGAAAAAATATTATCAGAAATACTGTGAAAATTTCCTGAATCTGTTAAACATCATTTGGGAAATATTTAAAGAAGAAAAACACATTCAAAGGGGGGCGAATAACTCTGACTTCAGCTGTATACTGGTGCATTTGAACAAAACGTCAGGGAGGAGATCTTAACAAATCGCTGTTACAACGTCAAGCCTTTTGGATTTTCACTCTAGACACATCGTCTGCAAAAGGTTGAAATGAGGAGTTTGACATGCGTCCTTTTCTTTAATGTTTCTTTAATGTTTAATCAGGTGTTTGGGTTTTTTGGCTAGATTGAGTTTTATATTGTGTTGTATCCTGGCACATTCTGTTTTCTATCATTTGTGATGTGATATATTATGGTTTGTTTCTGTATTTTTGCTTTGAATATCTAAGTTGAATCATGTTAAATGTGTATTTTTTTTGTTTTGTTGTGAGATAATAGGAGATCATATGATCCGGAGGTGTACAAAAAGGAGCACCTACACTGAAAAAAATTATTCATAGATGATTCATTGGATTTATTCAATTTTTTTACTTTAAGTGGTTGTAAACAATTTATTTGGGCTGAATTTAAACAAACAAATTAAGATGAACATTGCTCAATTTAATTGGTTTGTTTAAATTCAACACAAATAAATTGTTTGCAACAGTTTTGCATGCAACACTTTTTTCAGTGTAATTGTGATGAACACAGTCTGACGAAGAGCCGTGGGCTCGAAACGTTACACGCTTTGGGTCAGCCTTTTTAATCTAATAAATTCGCATTTTTAGAGATTTGGTGTTCGTTAAATATATAATTTTAGCGTTTTGGCTGAGCGCCCAGTTAAGAGTGCTGCGCGTGCTTTTGTACAGTTTATCATTGCATTTGAACAAAACTAATTTATTAAACAGATGTATTTATTAAAATTATGTTTTAGTCACAGAACAGCTTTAGAAATGGAAAGATAACACATTTAATTCCATGCAAAATTTTACAAACTACTAACATAATCAACTAAAACTGATATATTTTTTGTTTCTCTTGATTTTTCCTCTTTTTTTTATTTGTATTTAATATTTTTCTATAAGTTGTACATTAGGGCTGCTAATTTTTGCACCATTATCAGAAGTTATTTTGTTAGATTAGCTCCAGATTTGGCTTCAGTATTGACTAAACTAATGTATCTGCTCAAATATAACACTGTAAAGCATCCTATAGAAAATATTAATTTAAACAAGGGATTTCATATACGCTGAGCACTGTAAATGTTCATAAATATAACTCATCTTTCTTAAAAAGTTACAAACATCATTTCTTGCGCCTTAATTCTTGAAATGATGCCTTAAAACACATACAGATGATTAATTGATCAATGTATTGTTAAAATTTGCAATGACTCAAACCATGCATGCTTTAAACTGAGGTTCCTGTTTAACTAGAATATCCTAATCCTGCGATGTGACTATTGCGGATACACACATTGCGATATAAATGCCAAAGCGAGGAATTGTGCAACCCTATTAAGGGGGCTAATAATATTGACCTCTAAATGCTTTAAAAAAAAATTAAGAAGTGCTTTTATTTTAGCCGAAATATCACAAATAAGACTTTCTCCAGAGGAAAAAATATTATCGGAAATACTGTGAAAATTTCCTGAATCTGTTCAACATCATTTGAGAAATATCTGAACCATTCACAGGAGAGGCTAATCATTTCCCTTCAACTATAATCATACTGCACAGCCCGACATATCATCATTGCACTTTGTCTTTCAGCATACTTTTTTTTTAACGTAGAAAATACATTTTTAAACCCAAAGCCTGGGGGTCTGGACTTCATTAGTCTGCCTCCTCCTTCTCCCCCAGTGGACAAAACAGAGGCGACATAATTCACTTTGCCAGGTTTTACAGTGTAGGGGTACGGAATCGGTGAAAGGGTCAATCGAGATCTGTTCCCCAGCTGTGCGGCCCTCTCGCTCGCCCCGGCCCACAGAGAGAGAGTGAGAGAGAGAAACGGACCCCACAAACGGCCCCCGGAGCAGCCCGAGCATCACAAACCTGCTCTAAAACTCCATTCACTACAGTAGAGCGAACACTGCAATGTGTTGCTCAATCATACATCACACCATTCTGCAGCTCAAATCCAACGCAACGTGATTGAGAATGATGCATGAAAGCGTGCACGAGTGGAAACACTGTACAATACGGTTGTATTAGTCGAGGCATTTACTAACATGAACAAACAATGAGGAGTACAGTATGTGTTAATGAAAATACAGTCGTTCACTGTTAGTTAATGTTAACAAGCATATTAATAATGCATTGGTAAATGTTGAACTATGATTATTAAATGCTCTACAGGTCTCATTCATATTTAGCTCATGTTGGTAAATGCATGAATGAATGAATCCTTATTGTAAAGTGTGACCATACTAACTTCATCCTCACCGATACACTCTAACAGACGCAGGGTTTCACACAATTCCTTCATGTTGTCCATTAAGTTCACTTAAATTTAAGTGGATTGAGCATGAAACAATTAAGTTGTCCCAAAAACTCCTTAAGAAAGGTGTTGTTTAATCTCATTTTAATATGAACAAGCAGAAAAAGCCATCCTTTGAGTGTGTGCTCTGAAAAGAAAAAACTGCTGGGTTGTTTTAATAAAATATTGGGTCAAATATTGACAACATTTGTGTATTTGATCTTTTTTAGCAAAATAAATAAATAAATAAAATAAAAATAAAAAATAAATAAATAAATGCTGGGTTGTTTTAATCCAATATTGGGTCAAATACTGACAACATTTGCGTATTTGATCTGTTTTAGCAAAAAAAAATATATATATATAAAATGTTTTTTAAAAATGCTGGGTTGTTTTAATCCAATATTGGGTCAAATATTGACAACATTTGCGTATTTGATCTATTTTAGCAAAAAAAATTATAAATAAAATAAAAACAAAATAAAAAAATGCTGGGTTGTTTTAACCCAATGTCAAATGAAATATAGATAACATTGGGTTATTTTTTCTATTGAATTTTATTTATTTATTACGTTGGATTAACATTCAGCATTTTAACTGTGTGCCTATCACCTACTGTACATAGCAAACATATGGTGTTAAACATGCTGGGTTAGTTTAACCCAACGCTGAGTCAAATATTGCACAAACAGTGTACACTTCGCACCAATTTCAGTCGGTTCTCTCTACAAAAAAAAAAAAACTCTAAAAAAAAATGCTGGGTTGTTTTTACCTAATGCCAGGTCAAATACACAACATTAGGTTAATTGTTTCTGTTAAATTTAAGTGCATTTGTTAGGTTTGTTCTTATTTGATCTTACAATGGGTTAAAACAACCCAGCATTTATTAGTGTGCGCCTATCACCTATATAGAAAGTGCACTGAAACATGAAGGGTTGTTTTAACCAAACGTTGGGTCAAATATTGCACAAAAAGCATGCACTTTGCACAGCCATAAACTTTACTCAAAAAAAAACTCTAAAAATGCTGGATTGTTTTAACCCAATTTTAGGTCAAATATTGCACAAAAAGCATGTATTTAGCACCAATCTCAGCTATACACAGTACACTAAAAACTCTTAAAATGCTGGGTTGTTTTAACCTAATGTCGAGTCAAATATAGACAATTGTGGGTTATTTGCTTCTATTAAATTTCAATGCACTTTAACGCTCATCACCTATACAGACAAACACACAGTGCACTTAAAAATACATGGTTGTTTTAATTCAACATTGGGTCAAATACTGCACAAAAAGCGTGCGCTTTGCACCCATCTGATCTCTCCACAGTACACACCTACACTCTAAAAAATGCTGGGTTGTTTAAACTCAATGTTGCGTTAAATATAGACATGGGTTAATTTTTCAATTAAATATAAATGACACTTCTTAACCCAACAGTTGGGTTTGTCAGTATTTGACTAAGCACTGGTTAAAAACAACCCAGCATGTTTTACAGCTATTATTTCCCCGAAATCATATGAAGGACTGAAATCAAAACAAGCTCTTGCTTTTATTCTTTCACCCAGATTCACTCCCTTTACTCTGGTCTTAACAGAGACAGCGCTTCTATACTAAATAATGCTGGGTTATCCAATGCAACGTGTAAAATTAATCCACAAAAGCATGTGCTTTACAAACAAAAGTGCTTTGCAACAAAAACAAATCTCTAAAATAAAAAGGCTGGGTTCTTTTAAACTCAACATTGGGTCAAATGTGAACAGGGTTCATTTCTTTCAATTAAACTTAAAATTACACCTCTTTACCCAATTGGGTTAGTTTATATATTACCCAATATTGACTAAAAACAACCCAGTATTTTTATAGTGTACATGCACAACTGTATAATCCTGCCATCAGTTACCAAATCAAGCTCTAATCTCAAAATAAACTGCAGAAGTTGGAGAAATAAGGCATGTTCAGATAAATAAAGCACTCACATCACAACATTACAAACATAATCAGAAACTATGGACGCTTTTTAATCATTAATTAAATCGTTTAGTTGACACACACACGCGCGCACACGCTCGCTCCGTGTCTGGATGCGCGGGAGAAGCGCGTGTTGTGCACGAGGATGATAATTAGTTGAGCAAATCATTTATTATGAGTAAACCTGTTAGCATATTCCACTGACTTGATTTCTGGAGCGCGTTTAAAAATCACAGCTTTACGCATCAGGAATAACTACAATAAGCGCATGCATTTGCTAAACATATTTGTTTTTAATTAAATAATTCAGTGCATATCACATATACAGTACGCTTTTACTGGTCATATTCAGCTGTTCGGTGATATGCAATGCAACTTAGCTATACTGCATATCCGCTTTTTGGTTTATGTGTTTGTTTGTGTGCGATATGCAATGCAACTTAATTAGCCATGTACGCGTTTCCTTGTCACATTGCGCTTTTTGGTTTGAGTGTTTGTTTGTATGCGATATGCAACTTATTGGCTAAGTAACGCGACTTTTAAACACTCAATAAATAATTCAGGCTGTGAGTTTTCTCTCTCATGCAGGGTAATTAGTGGCCCAAAGTATTTCCATGTCTGATTAAAAAGAGAGCACGGACCCTCAGCAGCTCGTGTGATGATCTGCAAGGTGTCGTGCGTGAGGAGGAGCAGGTGATTCCTCCATCTGACCTCAAACATCTCCTTTATCCAGCATAAACTCCACTATATGCAATATTAATAAACCGCGGGGGATTTATCCGCGAAAACATGTGAACGCAGCACATCTCTCCGAACATGCATTAATGAACTGGAAGATTATTTGTAGATTTAAAAGAAAAAGCTTACTCCAGTATGTCCTGAAGACGTTTTGGTTGCTGAATGCATGTTTTAAATGCACACACACACACACACACACACACACACACTAGTAGAAAATAACAAGCCGTCTCATTAAATGCGATTTAATGCACAATTTAGTTTAGCACTTAAAATGGGGTTTATTTATTCATTCATTGTAGATCCGTGCTAAATTAAATATAAATGCAGGAAATGTTTAACCGAGCTCAACTGTGACAAAAATCTATAAATAAATTAGGGGGGAAATCAAGTTTTCCTCAAGTGCTCAGCGCGTTAGTGATGGGGAAATGACCTGTGGTTTATAAAACACACACACTTATCATTTTCCAATTAGGCGGTTCTTGTTAAATAATTAGTAATGCTATTAGATTTCGCTTTTAAAACAATTATAACACACAATATTTAATAGCTAGCAATTTAAGTTGTCATCTAAAAACATTTTATTTTAATTTCCTTAATATTTTAAGTCACTTTCTGAGTATTTTCAGCGCTTCAGACATATTGGAGAGCATGCGGAGGAACTCAAACTTCCAAAACTAACTTTGATTCAAGCGCAAACGCTTGCTTTTTAATGCATTCAAGCGCTGAAATATAAAAAAAACACGTGTATATCTCTATATTTTAAAACAAGCTTGCATCGACCACATCAGTTAAACGCATATGCATTCACATAAGCGACACCTATCAGAATAAACGCTTTTAAATATGCAGCAGTTCGTTTTAATGCAATGCATATTTTATGCACAGACATAAAGCGATGGATCTCAAAACAAAGCAATGCACGTGAAACAGCAGATTAATTAACGCGAAGTGTAAATGTCAGTATTTCCATAAAGCAAATCTTTCTGGATGTGCGCGCGATCACTTTGACCAACTAAACCTCACAGAAACTGAGTGTGGATACTGCACAAACTCAAAGTTGGACTCAAAAAAAGGGGATTTCGAAACGCGCGCAGTAGTAGTAGTATGCGTGTAAAAGCGCGTCCTGTGATAACGCGAAGCGGACGCGCCCGGCTGTGGCACCGGATCATCCCGCGGATGTTTACCTTTGCGCAGCCGTGTTGGCATCCAGAATCCCCGCGCTCTGCATCCAGGAGCGCACCGGCGTCATGCCACTCGTGAGGGGCTCTTCTTTCATGGTCAAGGCTCCCCGGGGGAGACCGTCCTGGATGGAGAACATGAAAACAGCCTTCTGGGGGGACACCAGCTCGAGTGGAATAATCCTCCCGCACCACCTGGATTAACAAAAACCAAGTGAAAGGGAACAAATCTTCCCCAAAGTGCAACAAGAGGTCCTTATCCAAAAGACGCGCGCGCGCACGGTCGTATCCCTCTGGGGTGTCCCTCTTTCTTTTTAGATTCCAAACCCAAGTTCAGTTCAGTCAAGATTAACCGGTCTCTAGTTAAAAGAGGGTGGAGAGAAGGCTGTGGAGCATCTCAAAGGAGCCGATCAGCCGGGATCAAGCAGACCTTCCCGTCGCGGGGAGAAAGAGGAGAGAAAAAGCCGAAGTTGCTCTGAAGAAAAAGAAGGAGAGCGGACGCGCACGGGATTGCGAAATGAAAAGTGGGATAAAACGGGCGACCGCTTCAAAAAGGAGTAAAATGAAATGATTACCAAACAAGAGGGAGGGATGGACCAGGGAAGGCTCGCTGTCCCAGGGGAACAGAGGGATTGGGTAGCAAGAAATCTCATTCCCTCCTCCCCGACTCGTTATGCCTCCTGCGTCCCGGCGGAGCGCACCTTCTCTCGGGTTGCGCGGCTCCGGAGATCCCGCGGGGGACGAACGCGGGTTTGCCGGAGGCGGAGCCTTGCCCTTAAAACGACAACTCGTTTGCATGTCGATCTCCGTCCCGCGTTCTGATTGGTCGCCGTCAGCCTTTGCGTCATTTTCAAAATTCGCCGCAAAAACTCGGATGATGTTCTAGCGGAGATCAGCCTCAAACATGCCCTTCAAGCAGGAGCTGACATCCCATAATCGAGCGGAGCATATCATTTTACAGCACATTGATTTCTCCCGAGTGATGTGTGAACACTCCGATTGTTAATATGTGGATAAAGTGCGGTGATATCACATCATGGCACTGTCGTTGAGCATTGACCTTATTAATAGTAATAATAATAACAGTGAAGAGGTTGAGGAATGACTGCGAGGAACTAGTGTGTATTTCTGCAGATGCATGCGCGAACTGATGGGCTATCAACAGTAATAATAATAAATCATCATTATCATAATTAATAACAACATTAAAGTCATTTATTGACATTTATTATTGCCATATATTAAAACAAACCAATAATAATGTCATTTAATAGGTTATTTGTTTATTAATTGGAGCTGGCGGTGATCATATTAATAATAATCATCATCACAATAATATCAAGCATAAAATTAAATAACATAATAAATCAGATCAACAATTATTATAAAGGCTAAATAAGTTTACCGATTAAAATACGTTTTTTTTCCTCCTCAAACACACAACATTAGGAGAGCGCAAACTCGCGCTGTATTAATGATTTTCCAGCGCCTCTTTGCCTTTATTTTAAATTCCGCCAAATGATGTCTGATTAAATATTTATTAGAGATCTACAGCACTCTATAGAGCTCACAGCCGGAAAATGACCCCATGAGACTTCAAAAGAAGAGGAAAAACTCAAATTCAATTGAATGTAAGGAATAGATAGCCTTTATTTAGATGGCAAACGCAAACAGACGCACCAACACCGCATAACAAACCAGTCATCAAAAGGTGAGTGTTCATCATCAGATTCTTCCACACTTCACACTACACGGTATTATTTAATATTATTATTTATTATTATTATTATTATCATTATTTATTATTATTATTATTATTATTATTATTATTATTATTATTATTATAAAACATGTGCAAAGCTATCATCTTCCTCAATGCATGACAACTTGACAGATTTCAAATGTAATAAAAGGTTAAACTAAAAACACTGCGCTGATGTTTAATAATAATAATAATAATAATAATAATAATAATAATAATAATAAATAATAATAATAATAATTTATTATCTGCATTCTAGAGAAGGTTGCACACCTAAAGCACAGCATCTAAAACATATTACGAAATTAATAACACAATAAATCGGGTACAGTAAAAACTCACGCGCTTTTTTTCCTCTTTCCCCCGGATCAGAATCGATATTTTCAGCCATCTCTGCTAGTTGGGAAACATTAGACGTTTACAAGTGCATCAAAATAAACAATATTCGATCATACCAGATGTTAATATTTTAAATTAAATCATATATTACCACATAATCAAAGGTTTTTCTTCGGAAAGAGACGCTGTTGGGTTGTTAAGCATGCAAGTCTTTTTATTAACAGTATGTACAGAAAATTGCGTCTTTTTATTTTATATTTAAACTAAATAAATCTGCATTGATGAAATACAATATAATATATGAATCCTTTTAAATAAATACTTTGCATTTTGCACAAATCAACCAATATTTAACGCGTGAAATAAAACAGATCTTAATTTCAACAGCGTTCATTTTAGATTGAAATGAAAGGCATTATGTTTGAACAAAATAAACATGCACATCGATTAAAAACACTTCAATATATCTTGTTTGGCGCATTGTTCGATGTTAATGCGAGTTTTAAATGACACCAATGCGCTTTATTCAAGCGGCTGTTTCCACCTAGTGGCCATTTAGTATAAAATAAAACAACAGCGTTTCATGCCAGGAAATTCATCAGCTCACATACTCCTGAAATCAGCTCAAGCATCTGTAACTCTGAGAGAGAAACTCTTTATTTCTCATTATTTATTTCATTTATGCTACACTCCCTGTGCAATCTTTTGGATGTGAGATGAGTGATATTGCATCACTGTTTTGAGATGAGAGGCTTAATAAGACTTTATGTGGAAGATAAATTAAAGCACAAATGTGTTTTATAGAATACACACAGCTGGCAATGCGTGTGTTCATTTATTAAAGCATGGGTGGAAACGTATAATTATAGTCAGCCTGTCATCACTGTAAAATGTGCTTTAAAGCTGTAAATAAAACAAAGACATCTGAAGAATACATGTGAGAACAGCGGTTTTACATTAAATTGAATATAATTTACCTTTTTTTTTTATTTAATTGTCTTTTCTGAGATGTGTACGGTGTGCTATTTTATTGCATGCATATGCAGAAACTGAAATGATGGTTGCACGCTAAACTAAAATGCTGGGTTGTTGTCGTCGCTGTAAAAATGTACATGATGTAAATTAAACAGAGTATATGCATGAAAAAAAATCTTCATGCTTTCACATTCAATTCAATTTATTTTTGGTCATTTTACTGTTTTTATTTCATTTATTTAATTATCTTTAAATTAACTAACTAATTTCTTTATAAATTGCTTGCAGACAATTATTTTTCATTGCATATGAAATTAAAACAATAATTGCACACTAAATGAAATAAAATGCTGTGTTGTCATCATCACTGTAATAATGTGCTTTACAAGCTGTAAATAAAACAATAAAACAAGTAATGAAACCGCAAGAAAAAATCTTCATGGTTTCACATTTAATTCAATTTATTTCTGTTGGTTTTACTTGTTTTAATTCAATTGTCTCTTCTGAAACGTCTACTGTGTAATTTTTCAGTGAAAGTAGTTTGCATGCTATTTGTTATTGCATGCATATGCAGGAACTGAAATAACAGTTGCACTCTAAATAAAATAAAATGCTGGGTTGTCGTCATCACTGTAAAAATACAATAAAACAGATTATTTGCAATAAAAAAAAGTTCTTTATGGTTTCACTCTTAATTCAATTTATTTTTTGGTAAGTTTACTTTATCTTTAAATGAACTAATTAACAAATTTCTTCATAAATTGTTTGCAGATTATTATTTTTCAGTGCATATGAAATTAAAATAAGAGTTGCACTTCAAATAAAATGCTGGGTTGTCATCACTGTAAAACGTGCTTTACAAGCTGTAAATAAAACAGTATATGCAAGAAAACAATCTTCATGGTTTCATATTTAATTCAATTTATTTCTGTTCATTTTACTTTTTCAATTAAATAGTCTTTTCTGAAATGTAAAAAAAGCAAATAATAAAACAGTTTCACATTTAATTCAGTTTATGTTTGGTAATTTTACTTTTTAAATGTAATTATCTTTTCTGAAATGTCTACTGTTTAATTTTAAAATGCAATAACAGATAGCATGCAAACCATTATCATGCATATGCAGAAACTGAAATAATGGCTGCACTCTAAATTACATAAAATGGGTTGTCGTCATCACTGTAAAAATGTACGTGTAAATAAAACAGTGTGTGAGAGAGAAAAAAATCTTCATGGCTTCACATTTAATTCAATTTATTTTTGTTCACTTTATTTTTTAAATTAAATTGTCTTTTCTGAAATGTGAAAAATGCAAAAAAAAAAATGATTTTACATTCAATTCCATTTATTTTTGGTCATTTTACTTGTTAAATAAATTATCTTTTCTGAAATGTCTACTGTTTAATTTGTCAATAAATTGCGCACTGTTTTGTGCATGTATATGAAAAAAATATAAAACAACAATTGCAAAAAATGTAACAGTTTCATGTTTAATCAATTCATTTATTTTTAATTATCTTTAAATTAACTAATTAATTTTTAATACAAATTGCAGATTAGTATTTTCTATTAAATAACATTTGCAAATAAAACTAAATAAATAGCTGTGTTGTCATCATCACTGTAAAAATGTACTTTACAAGCTGTAAAACTGTAAGATATGCAAGAAAAAATCTTCATGGTTTCACATTTAATTCAGTTTATTTTTGTTGGGTTTAGTTTTAAATCAATTGACTTTTCTGAAATGTCTACCATTTCATTTTTCAATACAAATAATAGTGCATGCATATGAAAAGAAATTAAAAATAACAGTTTTGCTATAAAAAAATTAAATGTTGGGTCGTTATAATTCATTGTTGGGTCAAATATGGACAAATCCAAAACTTGGATTAAAAAGTGCCATTAAATTTAACTGAAAAACCAATATTGGCTTTAGCATAATTGACCCAAGCTTGGTTTAGAACAACCCAGCATTTTAAAAGTGTATAATTTGAGTAAACAAAGATGTTAATGTTTAACTGAAGTCATCCAGCTGAAAATACAGTATATGCTGAATAAATCAAGCATTACCTGGACATGCCCTGGATTTGTTTGTAAGGTGAAGAGCTCCATCTAGTGCTTCTACCATGAAACACACCAAAACATGCTGGGTTAAATTAACCCAATGTTGGGTCAATTATGGACAATACAAACAGTTAACAAAATAAACATAATTTTAATGTAATTGAGAAAATCCAACAATTGTGTTTGTCCATATTTGACCCAAAGTTGGGTTAATACAAGACAGCATTTTTAAAGTGTATTAGGTGAGTAAACAAAGATGTTAATGCTGAAATGAAGTCATCAAGCAGTGAATACAGTACGGCTGAATAAATCAAACATTACCTGAACATGCTGTGGATTTGTTTGTTAGGTAAAGAGCGCCATCTAGTGCTCTTACCATGAAACACTAAAAACTGATGGATTGTATTAACCCATTCATTTATTCATTCATTTTCCTTCAGCTTAGTCTCTGATTTATCAGAGGTCGCCACAGCGGAATGAACCGCCAACTATTTCAGCATATGCTTTACACAGCGGATGCCCTTCCAGCTGCAACCTACCACTGGGAAAAGCCAATTCACACACACTCATACACTACGGCCAATTTAGTTAATCAATTCCTCTATAGCGCATGTGTTTGGACTGTGAGGGAAACCGGAGCACCCGGAGGAAACCCACGCCAACACGGGGAGAACATGCAAACTCCACACAGAAATGCCAACTGACCCAGCCGAGACTCAAACCAGCAACCTTCTTGCTGCGAGTCAACAGTGCTAACTACTGAGCCACCATGTTGCCCCTTGTATTAACCCAATGTTGGGTCAAATATGAACAATCCAATAGTTGGGTTAATTAAAAAAAATTAAATGTAATCGAGAAAATTAATCCAACAATTGTGCTTGTGGCGATGCGGTGGCACAGTAGGTAGTGCTGTCGTCTCACAGCAAGAATGTCGCTGGTTTGAGCCTTGGCTGGGTCAGTTGGAGTTTCTGTGTTGAGTTTGCATGTTGTCCCTGCGTCCGTGTGGGTTTCCTCCGGGTGCTCCGGTTTCCCTCACAGTCCAAACACATGCGCTATAGGGGAATTGATTAACTAAACTGTCCGAAGTGTGTGAGTGTGAATGTAAGTGTATGGGTTTTTCCCAGGGATGGGTTGCAGCTGGAAGGGCATCCGCTGCATAAAACATGTGCTGGATAAATTGGCGGTTCATTCCACTGTGGCGACCCCAGATTAATAAAGGGACTAAGCCGAAAAGAAAATGAACGAATTGTGTTTGTCCATATTTGACCCAGAGTTGGGTTAACACTACCCAGAATTTATAAAGAGTGTGCTCTTGTGGTCAATAACGTGGTTTGAACTTAATCTATGATTTATTTTTGTTGAGTTTTTAAGTTATTAAGAATATCAGCATCTGATAAACAAGAAAGTCATTCGTCTTTTAATCTATATATAGGGGATTTAACTTCTACACTAAAAACATGCTATTTTAACTGTTTAATTGTTTACCCAGCATTGGGTCAAATGTGGACAAATACAACATTGCATATATTATTTTATTACTCTTTGTCTTCTGTTCAGATGGACTCCTCTTTGGTTATGCTGTTGCTGTTTTTGCTCCATTGACCCATTATAATCACTATTTAACAGCTCATGCATTCTTCATTGCTAAGCTTTTTTTCACTGCAACTGATTGTAGAATCTTTCCCAGAGATGGGTTGCGGCTGGAAGGGCATCCGCTGTTTAAAACAAACGCTGGATAAGTTGGCAGTTCATTCCGCTGTGGCGGCCCCGGATTAATAAAGGGACTAAGCCGACAAGAAAATGAATGAATGAATGATTGCAGAATCTGAAATTTGTGATAACCTGAGTGTGCTTTAAATGAAATCAATTCTATATTATAGTATGTTTTGTTTTGCATTGATAATTTAAATTATAGCTATTTAATGATTTATAAATCTTAGTTATTCATTTAGACATCATATTTTTAAATCATTTATGTTTATAATTTATTATATTAATCATTTGTTGATTTGATTTCTTTATTTTATATATTTCTTATGACTTGTTCTGCTTTTAGTGCTTTTTCCATTGTTTAGTCTTAGTGATGGTGTTTTATGAAGTGTTGTATGATATATGAGGGTATGTCTCAAGGCACATTCAAGGTCTTGTGGCCTGATGTATGATAACACTTGCTATATTTGTGCTATTCAGACGAAGTATGACAGTGCAGCGAAACACATGCAACTGAGATTATTCAATGAACCCTGCCTAATTTTTATCATCACTTCATCTCCTGCTTGTGCTCTTCTCTGGCTTCCTTCCACAGTCGACTCCTATATTGATAGTAGACTGCTAATTCAGTTGGATACTGGTTAACAGGTTTGGGTATAGACCATTTTGAGGGATGCAAACAATAACAAGGTCCTAATGTATTTCCTGTATGAGATTGAGTTTCCAAAGCTTCCAATAATCTAAAAAGGTCCACATATTAATAAATAATGTTTTGACAGCTGTTTTAACATTAAGATTAGGCATGGGCCAGTATAAGATTCTGACAGTATGATAACCTTGGATAAAATTGATCAGTTTCACGGTATTGTGATTACTGCTTTACAGTTTAAAACAGCATCTTTACGATTTAAAACGGCATCTTTACAGTTTAAAACGGCATCTTTACGATTTAAAACGGCATCTTTACGATTTAAAACGGCATCTTTACGATTTAAAACGGCATCTTTACGATTTAAAACGGCATCTTTACAGTTTAAAACGGCATCTTTACAGTTTAAAACGGCATCTTTACGATTTAAAACGGCATCTTTACGATTTAAAACGGCATCTTTACAGTTTAAAACGGCATCTTTACGATTTAAAACGGCATCTTTACGATTTAAAATGGCATCTTTACGATTTAAAACGGCATCTTTACAGTTTAAAACGGCATCTTTACAGTTTAAAACGGCATCTTTACGATTTAAAACGGCATCTTTACGATTTAAAACGGCATCTTTACGATTTAAAACGGCATCTTTACGATTTAAAACGGCATCTTTACAGTTTAAAACGGCATCTTTACGATTTAAAACAGCATCTTTACGATTTAAAACGGCATCTTTAAAATTTAAAACGGCATCTTTACGATTTAAAACGGCATCTTTACGATTTAAAACGGCATCTTTACGATTTAAAACGGCATCTTTACGATTTAAAACGGCATCTTTACAGTTTAAAACGGCATCTTTACAGTTTAAAACGGCATCTTTACAGTTTAAAACGGCATCTTTACAGTTTAAAACGGCATCTTTACAGTTTAAAACGGCATCTTTACAGTTAAAAACGGCATCTTTACAATTTAAAACGGCATTTTTACAATTTATAACGGCATCTTTACAGTTTAAAAAGGCATCTTTACAGTTTAAAAAGGCATCTTCACAGTTTAAAAAGGCATCTTTACAGTTAAAAACGGCATCTTTACAGTTTAAAACGGCATCTTTACAGTTTAAAACATCATCTTTACAGTTTAAAACGGCATCTTTACAGTTAAAAACGGCATCTTTACAGTTAAAAACGGCATCTTTACAGTTAAAAACGGCATCTTTACAGTTTAAAACGGCATCTTTACAGTTTAAAACGGCATCTTTACAGTTTAAAACATCATCTTTACAGTTTAAAACATCATCTTTACAGTTAAAAACGGCATCTTTACAGTTTAAAACGGCATCTTTACAGTTTAAAACGGCATCTTTACAGTTTAAAACGGCATCTTTACAATTTAAAACGGCATTTTTACAATTTAAAACGGCATTTTTACAATTTAAAACGGCATTTTTACAATTTATAACGGCATCTTTACAGTTTAAAAAGGCATCTTCACAGTTTAAAAAGGCATCTTTACAGTTAAAAACGGCATCTTTACAGTTAAAAACGGCATCTTTACAGTTAAAAACGGCATCTTTACAGTTTAAAACGGCATCTTTACGATTTAAAACGGCATCTTTACGATTTAAAACGGCATCTTTACGATTTAAAACGGCATCTTTACGATTTAAAACGGCATCTTTACAGTTTAAAACGGCATCTTTACAGTTTAAAACGGCATCTTTACGATTTAAAACGGCATCTTTACGATTTAAAACGGCATCTTTACAGTTTAAAACGGCATCTTTACGATTTAAAACGGCATCTTTACGATTTAAAATGGCATCTTTACGATTTAAAACGGCATCTTTACAGTTTAAAACGGCATCTTTACGGTTTAAAACGGCATCTTTACGATTTAAAACGGCATCTTTACGATTTAAAACGGCATCTTTACGATTTAAAACGGCATCTTTACGATTTAAAACGGCATCTTTACAGTTTAAAACGGCATCTTTACGATTTAAAACAGCATCTTTACGATTTAAAACGGCATCTTTAAAATTTAAAACGGCATCTTTACGATTTAAAACGGCATCTTTACGATTTAAAACGGCATCTTTACGATTTAAAACGGCATCTTTACGATTTAAAACGGCATCTTTACGATTTAAAACGGCATCTTTACAGTTTAAAACGGCATCTTTACAGTTTAAAACGGCATCTTTACAGTTTAAAACGGCATCTTTACAGTTTAAAACGGCATCTTTACAGTTTAAAACGGCATCTTTACAGTTAAAAACGGCATCTTTACAATTTAAAACGGCATTTTTACAATTTATAACGGCATCTTTACAGTTTAAAAAGGCATCTTTACAGTTTAAAAAGGCATCTTCACAGTTTAAAAAGGCATCTTTACAGTTAAAAACGGCATCTTTACAGTTTAAAACGGCATCTTTACAGTTTAAAACATCATCTTTACAGTTTAAAACGGCATCTTTACAGTTAAAAACGGCATCTTTACAGTTAAAAACGGCATCTTTACAGTTAAAAACGGCATCTTTACAGTTTAAAACGGCATCTTTACAGTTTAAAACGGCATCTTTACAGTTTAAAACATCATCTTTACAGTTTAAAACATCATCTTTACAGTTAAAAACGGCATCTTTACAGTTTAAAACGGCATCTTTACAGTTTAAAACGGCATCTTTACAGTTTAAAACGGCATCTTTACAATTTAAAACGGCATTTTTACAATTTAAAACGGCATTTTTACAATTTAAAACGGCATTTTTACAATTTATAACGGCATCTTTACAGTTTAAAAAGGCATCTTCACAGTTTAAAAAGGCATCTTTACAGTTAAAAACGGCATCTTTACAGTTAAAAACGGCATCTTTACAGTTAAAAACGGCATCTTTACAGTTAAAAACGGCATTTTTACAATTTCAAACGGCATTTTTACAATTTAAAACGGCATTTTTACAATTTATAACGGCATTTTTACAGTTTAAAACGGCATCTTTACAGTTTAAAACGGCATCTTTACAGTTTAAAATGGCATCTTTACAGTTTAAAATGGCATCTTTACAGTTTAAAATGGCATCTTTACAGTTAAAACTGCATTTTTACAATTTAAAACGGCATCTTTGGATATCTTTTCTGCTGGATGTACTGTTGTCCCAAAAAAAAAAAAAAAAAAAAAAATGTAAATAAAAAAATCTTACACATACCATAGGAATTGTATAGCAGAAAATTCTGGCGGTTTTGAAACCTTGACTTTTACAAACTGCGAAATACCTTAAAAACGGTATCGTCCCACGCCTAGTTAAGATAATAAAATGCCTTTTGTTGCAGTTACGAAATAGTTTTACAACAAGCAGGAAATGTTCATGGGCTGGTGATACCACCACATTGAGGGCGTACTCACACTATGCTATCCGAGCCGTGCCCAGGTCCGTTTCCCGGATCATTTGAGAAGTGTGAGTGCTCTGAATCAGGCTCACTCGGCCGGCCCTGGCCTGGTTGGAAGGGGTGTGCCTGAGCGCGGTTCACTTTGGCTTTGGTGAGGTACGCTTGTGTGTGAATACAAAACGCGCCTAAGCCCGAAACTGAAAATAAGACATGACTTTTAAGGAACTGTTTCATATGGATTTATTAATCAATCTTACTGTTCAATGAATGCAAACCTCTCACTGCACGAAAGCTGCGCACCTTCAGCAAACCTCCTAACTCCTGCAGCGTGAGGACTTTATGATTGTTTATGAGCGTCAAAAGTGGCTGTTCTGTTCGGCTATTTGACGGCGTGTCGCTGCATATCAAACCACTAAACCGATATAACTGAAGAAATCTCCACTGTGCTGAGCGAAAGCGCTCACTGAACAGCGCATTATCAATGATGTAAGCGTGCCCAGGCCCAAATGTAATGTGAGTGCGGGCCATCGGGGGAGACAAGCGTGCTTTGGCCCAGTTCAAGGCCACTGTACATAGTGTGAGTACGCCCTCAAATGGTCTATTGGAAATGCCGCTGACTTCTTGTCCAGATACCTGGAGAAACTGACATTTCCTGACAAGATCTGGCATCCGGGGTTGCATCTTGCATCTCCCATTTATGTGGCGTGGAGAGTGTGATCTAACACGATGATCAACAGCAAAAATGACACATTGCCCCTCTTCCCAAACAGAGAAACAATGAAGAATGCATGATTATCTGCTGTCGTGGCTTTACAATCAATAAATGTGATAATAATGGAAGTCAATGGGGCAAAAACAGCACCAACATAACAACAGTAAAGTTGCCCACAGCTCATTGTTGAGTTGTTTTTTTTTTAAATGTCACTGCATTTTCCCAAAATAAGATTTGTCAGAAAAAAGCATTGCATTTGCTAAGAAACAGAGAATGTTATGGACAAATTAAGACTCAAAATCAGCCCAGAGTGGATGAAAACAGCCCAAATGGGTAAACTTGACTGATTTACTGCTGCATTTTCAGTGGTCGCAAACTTCTAAGAGCTTTAAAGTGCATATTACAGGTAAAAAACACTTTTAAAATATACAGAAGTGTTTAAATCATATTATACCATATTAAATTGTTTAACGATGCACAAATATTAAAAAATGTCTGTTTCTATTCTTTATTAAATATAAAGACGGTGTTGTCGATTTGTTCTACTTTGTCAGATTGTCCTATTCGAACAGTAGGTAGCACATTTTGATGACGCAATAAGCTACCCATCAGATTTGGCTACCAGTGTAAATTTTAATGTGAATTAGTGCGATATAAAGCTGTAATATCGCCCTAACCTACCTAATCCCTAACTCAAACCCCAGAACCAATCAAATACAGAGTCGGTAGCATAATCTGATGACAGCGGAAGACAATAAAAACAAAGTGCAAATAATCTTCCTTATATTATAGAAAAATATAACCTACAGTAATAACCTATAACCATTTTATTCTATTTTATTATTTTTAGTGAGTATAAAATTAAAACAACATGATGTAAACTTTAAAACAGCATTATAAACAGCTAGTAAAACACATGTAAATCAGATCAAACTTGACTGATATGCTGCAAAGTAAAATAAACTAATCTAAAATATACAGAACAGTGAGTGAAAATACCATATGCTGTCATATTAAAATGTTTTACAACACGCAATGGCACAAATTAGGAAGAAAAGAAGGGTTTCTATTATTTTAAGGTAGGGTGATAGCGCCATCTAGTGTTGAAAACATGAACACAGAGAAAAAAAAGGTGCCAGAATACAGAATACGTGCCAGTTTTTTCCACTGTAATACACATAAAACTCGTGAACCAGATGATTTTTAGGGTTTTATAGTCTACATTATACTGATGATAATATTTCAAACTGCTAACTAACCACTGTGAAGTTGCCATTAAACATTAACATGCAGTTAATCATGTCGTCAACTATAGTTTAGTAGAATAACAGCAGTATAAACGGGTCAGCTTTGATCTTAAATTGTCAATAGTTATAGCATTGAATTATTGTGTTCAGTAGAGTCAGCAGAGGCCTTTAAATGTGTGTCTGAAACACAAAAGACTCAATTCAACAACAAATAAAATAAATAATAACTGATTAAATATTTTAAAATAAAACAGTACGTTCAAAACAACAACAAACTTGTACTAATTGTGTGTCAATTTGCAGGTAAGTGAAATTTTACTTAATATCATGACTTAATTGTAATCTTCACGCTTATTTTTTACTTCAGGTAAAACAAACGCCACCATCACTGACCGTGTTTCTCCATTCCTGTCCGACGCTTCACCAACACACACACACACACACACACACACACACCGCGGAAAAACACACGGATTAATTTTAAACACACACACACAAACAGAAAACACAACCAACAAACGCTGACAGTACCTTTAAAGTTGAGAAGAATCTCTGCCATCATCTCCACGCACCGCACGCCTGACGCTCGCGCATGCGCACACAGAGGGAAATGACGACGTCAAAGCGGGCTGGAAAACTCTTATCGGCGATATTGACAAAATATATTGAGTTTGTTTGTTTGTTTGTTTGTTTGTTTGTTTGTTTGTTTGTTTGTTTTGCTAAAGAAAACAAAAAAATTAAAAATGCTAGGATGTCCTGTTGATGTCTGTTTGAGGCTTCAGCCACAATATTCTTTTTAGCCACGCCCCTCTTACCATTAAGAAAACCCCGCCCCTTACTCCCGTTTCAGCCGGAAGTACATCATCAGCATACTGAAATAAATCTCAGCAACTTCAGGTTTACAAAGACTTTAAAGTCACTGTGAAATCAAGATGTACTCTTCATAAATATATAGCGCAGGGCTATCAGTCCTTTAGGGCAGACCGATCATTCCTTTAGACCAGGGCTATCAGCCTTTTAGGGCAGGGCTATCAGTCCTTTAAGGAGGAGCGATCAGTTATTTAGGGCATGACTATCAGTTGTTTAGGGCGGGGCTATCGGTCCTTTAAAGCGGAGATATCAGTCCATTAGGGCGGGGCTATCAGTCCTTTAAGGCAGGGCTAGCAGTCCCTTAGGGCAGAGCGATCATTCCTTAAGGCCAGGGCTATCAGTCATTTAGGGCGGGGCTATCAGTTCTTTAGGGCGGAGCTATCAGTTCTTTACGGTGGGGTTATCAGTCCTTAAGGGCGGGGCTATCAGTCCTTTGGGGGGGGCTATCTGTTCTTTAGGCAGGCCTATCAGTTCTTTAGGCTGGGGTTATCAGTCCTTTAGGGCAGACCGATTAT